>NC_142521.1:30142595-30156809 GCF_964205215.1 Stylophora pistillata | reverse complement strand
TCCGAAGCGAATAAGTGCCTCTATGTGTTATATTATTACGGTACATTATTACGAGCAAAGATAACTTTAGAAAAATCCGAGCCCCAGATGGGACTTGAACCCACAACCCTCCGTGATCAAGTCGGATGCTCTAACCACTGAGCCACTGGAGACTCATGGTGAGCAAGGGTCAATTTGTGGGCCTAGACTGGAACGGCATTGCGCGGCTACACAGCCAAGTATTGGTAAGCACCTGTGAAACTCACTAACAGCATCACGCTGTCACATTAAGGCATATCAAGATGCGGCGAACCAACCTCCGAAGTGAGCATGTAAAGATGAAACAATTTTTAGTGTAATAGAAAAATTTTTCTATTACACTAAAAATTGTTTCATCTATAAAAGAGAATTTTGTCTGGTACTGACTTAACTTGGTCGGCAGAAGTTATCCTCCTAAGGGGAAATTAGTGTGGGTACCCTTGATTTTTATTTGGCTCTCTTGATCCCTTGACCAGCCTACAATTCCGTCTTTTAGGCTTTAGGGTAATTTTCCACCGTTCCGTCTTTTAGGAGTTGCCGCTAGCAAATGACTGGAAAAAATGGGGTCAAATTTAAGGGAAATTGGTAAAGGCTGATAGTTTCCAAAGAAACTGTTTGGGGCTGCGTCGGTGGGGGTAACGAAATAATTTGGATATATCAAGAAAGTTGAAATGGTAAATTGGCCACCGTTACGATTATAAAAGCTGACGTTTCGAGCGTTAGCCCTTCGTCGGAGCGAATTGAGGAATTGTGGGTTGTGTGTGCTTTTAAAGGCAGAAAGTGGAGCTACGTGATTGGTGGGAACATGGCAACGAGGAAAACACGAATAAATTAGTGGAATAAAAAGCGTTCGTTGATACCTGTGGGATTTAGACTGCCGGTTTCAAAGGTGAGCTTTTGTTCAAGAATTTTGCGGCTTTCTGTGCTACCTAAGTGTAAGGAAAGACTGCAGATTGCCATATGTTGAATGATTAGGTAACTTAAAATGTCTAGCGACTGGTTTCGATGTGTCCTTTTCATTCCTCTCCACGTCGCGAAGGTCTTCTCGGAATCGGTCACCTGGTCTTCTGTCTGTTTCGCAGATGTAAATCATTTTGCAATAAGTGCAAGTTATGCAATAGATTATATTGGCGGAGGTGCACGTGAAGTGATCGGTGATCTTAATGGATCGTTTGGGTCCCGATATTTTCTCAGTGTTGTGAATGAAAGGACACGTTTTGCATCGTGCACGAGCGCATTTAAAAGTGCCTGGTTGGTCACTAGTCTGAAAAGAACTTCTGACCAAAAAATTGCCTATGTTTCTGTCGCCGGTTTGAATGAAATGAGCGGAGGCTGTGAAAAGACATATCCATAGGTAACACGGAAAGCCGCAAAACTTTTGAACATAAGCTCATCTTTCAAACCGGCAGTCTAAATCTCACAGGTATCAACGAACGCTTTTCATTCCACTAATTTATTCGTGTTTTTCTCGTTACCATGTTCCCACCAATCACGTAGCTCCATTTTCTACCTTTAAAAGCACACACAACCCACAATTCCACTCTTCGCTCCGACGAAGGGCTACCGCTCGAAATGTCAGCCTTCATAATCGTAACGGCGGCCAATTTACCATTTCAACTTTGTTGATATATTCAAATTATAAGGGAAATTGGGTTTTGTTCGAGTACGTTCCGAGTAAGGGGGGTTTAGAATTCACCGGGTTCGAGTTAGCAGGGTTCTACCGACAGGATCTATTCTCACCATGCAAATTAGACGAATTAGTGAAATAGCCTCTTTTTTGTGCAGAAAGTTATTTCTTCCGCTGATATGTAAGCCGTAAATTTCATTGTAGGATGATAGTGTTTTGGACACCTGGTCGAGAGGAAATTTTTCAAATTCTTCTTGACGGCTTCCTTCTGTTAACTTTCTTTTGTCCTCTCACGCCACGAGAAATCCCCACGCGAATGACCCCACGCAAACCTCTCTTGCTCTCACGCTAGCTAGTCTAAGTTTGGTCACGGGCGTTATCGTCGTGGCAATGAATGAGCCAAGCGCTTGACTGTCTTTGTACAAAATTTGTGCAACATGCCCTATCATCCGTTTCGTGTTTTAGGATTTGAGGTAATTTTCCGCCGTTCCAGGTTTTAGGATTTGGGGTAATTTTCTGCCGTTCCGGGTTTTAGGATTTGGGGTCGTTTTCCGCCATTCCGTCATTCCGCCGTTCCACCGTTCCTGCTTTTAGGGTCAGCCATAATAGTAGCGCTCGTTTCCCAGTCGGATTTTTCACAGCATGGGCTGCCAAGTACATTTAAAATCGTTGGAACCACTTTTTCCATCGAGGACCTACAGAGAAAATGTCCTCGTGCACAGAGGAAGTAGGAAACAGAGACAGAATATTACTAGCCATTGTAGACGATAGTAATATAAACAAAATGTAGAATCGTAGAAGTCGTAAATTGAAGACTTGAATATTAATCAGTCAATCGTAGTGTTGGCTAAACGTCGAATTTTCTCAAGAGAGTCGTCGTAGAAACCTGTAATACTTCCCTTGAAGTCGTAGTAACAGTTTATCTTCCCACCCTCGTCGCCAAATGTAAAATATAAGTAACTTAAATGGCAGAAAAGTAACCTTTTTAATCGATCTTCATACGATACTCGCTGAGTACATACATTCTTCGTGTCCTGTACTTTTCCTAAATTTGCTGAAACAAAACATTCAGATGTTAAAAATCTAGCCCCGTTAGCCTGAGGGTATAACATCCTTCTTACACTCACCAAATAATATGTAGGACAGGTATTTTCTGGCTCAAATAATTCTTAAGTTCTTTGGATAAGGGCAGGGTTTATCTAATTGAGTCTCCATGAAAACCTCCCATCTGATAAATATCTAAAACGGCGCAAATTATCGCTTTCTTTTACAACTGCACTCGCCTGCACCAGCGAAAACCGACGAAAATCTTATTACGAACAAAATACAAAAGAGGAAAACGAACTGAGTTGTCGTTCTAGTCTCGAGAAAAGTCAAAGAACTCATCCTTGTGGAAATTCTTGGTGGTGAAGCTTTAACAATATGCAAAACATTGCAGCTCTCCGTAAGTTTTAATTTTTTTTTAATTCTCCTGTTAAACAGGAAGACTTAAAATAACAGATGCAAAAAGGGAGGTTTCCCGTCTCCCCAAGTTGACTTAGAAATACAATTACAATCTTTTTAATTATTATGTTTGTACAATTTCTTCTTAAAACGTCAAGCTAATGGAACTACTTACGCAGACTGAGTTAATAATTACAGATAACATTTGATAGTGTAGTCTGAAAGGTGGTCCAATGAAAGATTGTTGTCAGTTACTCGAACAGACGTCATCGCAAACGTCAAGTGAAGGGTTGTTGTTAGTCAAGCGTATTGTACATGTACATGTACTGTACATGTACTGTACATGTAATTTGGATATATCAACAAAGTTGAAATGGTAAATTGGCCACCGTAACGATTACAAAAGCTGACATTTCGAGTGTTAGCCCTTCGTCGGAGCGTACATGTAGTCCAGTTCGAGAAAACTTCAGTGGCCGAGGGTCGCTTGCTCGTAGTTTGCTCGATGCAATCTGTTGCTGATTTTTTAGCAAGAGATTTAAAACGGTTTATAATCCCATGTCTTAGGTCGTTATGATCGTTTCGTTGGTGGTGTAGATGTCGTTCACATCGATCATAATGGACCAGTCATTAATTGTCGCGATGTGACGAGAGGGGGGGGCGGGGGAGGGTGAGTGTGGTGGGGGACTTTAAGGAGGATCACATGGTTTTCATGGGGAGCGGAAGGGGGATCATTTGTCGCCAACAGAATAAAAAAGGGTGACTATAGAAAATTGACTGCCGATTAACTGTAAATGAGGCGGGGGAGGGAGGCAGAGATCATAAGAATATTGTAGGGTTGTAGGAGGGGATTAGGTAGATTTTTTCGTGACAAAACGAAGTGAACCCGGTTATGAAATCATCCTCGCCGGATTGTTCAAAACTAGGTTAGGCAACCCAGGGTTAGAGCGAAGTTTGATTCCATGTCTGAAAGCTTTAAAAGAAAATTCAGTTTGAATCTTTTTTCTCTGCAAGTTGAGGATTGGATGTTCCAAAAAGAAATAAATTGAAAATTTTGCTAAAAAGGCTTTCGAACAGCGAAGTAAAGAGACTTGGACTAAAATTTAACACTGGGATAGCGCTAATCGTCCTTCAAACAACAAGATTGAAAACTACAAATTTGTAGTTGTCAATGCTGGGCTGGCATTGATAACTACAGATTTGATCACACAGGCAACCACCAAGCTGGAATTGTCACTTGTGTGCAATCATTAACTGTTTTTAGCTCTACTCCGAACTCCTGTCATTGTTGCTGTTTGGCTTTCGTCCGCCATCTTGGATCATCATGTGCACTTCATTGACTGGTTCGCATTCGTTTTTTGGGGAGACGTCCCCTTTACTCTTGTAATGGGACTTCTTCTTTAAACCTTCTGTTATTAGAATAGTTTTGGTGTTTGGCTTTCGTCCGCCATCTTGGATCACCATGTGCACTTCATTGACTGGTTCGCATTCGTTACAGTACTCTGATGGTTCTGCACATGTATTGGTAATTCCGCATGCACACATATGATTTTCAGGTGTTGCACCACTCCAGTAGGTCATTTCCATAGCATCACGTGAAACCCAAAAGGCATCTCTCAAAGAAAAACCGAGGCACTCGTACTTTATGAACTGATCACAGTGCTGGGCAATGTTGACGAGGCTCACCAGCTGAGAAATGGTTGCTCCTTTGTAGTGTATGTCCCGTGAATATGATCCCTTTTCTTCATATCCGTCCACCAGTGTCCGGCTCTCACTGTCGTGACTTATTACAGTCACGCCAACATCGTCCTTGTCACTCATGTCACAGGTGACATTAAATGCCGACAATCCTCCATCGCCATCGGGATCAATTAGGTATGGTCCAGTTTTGGCATTAGGATCGAGCTTGTTTAAGTGGCTGCAAGATTTTGGGAGCGCTGAAGAGACCGAGGAAAGAAAATTGGAAATGAAGGGTGTGTCAATTTTTTTTGTCAAGATTTTGTGGCCACTGCCTCCTGTAGGAGGCGAAGCTATATATGTTGCTGAGATCAGTAAGTGAGTGAGTGCGAAGTGCATAAGTGCGTAAGTCGAGTGAGTGAGTGAGTGAGTGAGTGAGTGTAACAATAGAATTCTAATCTTGGCCCAATTTTGACCGATGTTTCCACAGGGAGCCCACATAAGCGGCGTGTCTGGTCGTTTGTTCGAAATATAAAGAAATGTATGGGAGAATATTGAATAGTCGTAATATCGTGTGACCTGGTGTGAGGTCTATGGCGCATCAGCAGATGAATCGCCGGCGCGAATAGGACCCTGACTCCCCTCTCACATGAGGCATTTGAAACAGGGCATTGTTTACCATCATCCAATCAGCGTGGTGCAAACAGCGTGACGGTTGCTTCCTGGCACACCAAATCTGTGCCGCGGATGCCGATCGCTCGGAAAGCTGCAATTCTCGAAAGTTTTTTGGCGGTTAGCGCTTGGATTTTGAATGGATCTTCGATTGAATGACACGAGGAGAAGCGTCAACCTTTTAGTTTATCTGGTGTTTGATTTGGAAGCCGGGTGATTCTAGTTTCTGGGTGAAAATCGGCTTCGCGTTGGAGCGGTCGAGAATGAGCTTTCCACCCTTGTCTTCTTCTTATAACGTGAAGCAACACTCAACGCAGAATCTACCAAATCGCTCAAATTCGCCATTTACAACGACAGAAGCGACAATACACAGCAAGTGAGGTAGGTTTACATTTATTTTGAGCCTAACATAGGCATTCCTCGAGATAAGTTTACGATATTACGACTCTTCAATATTCTCCCATATATTTCTTTATATTTCGAACAAACGACCAGACACGCCGCTTGTGTGGGCCCCCTGTGATGTTTCCCAGTCCTACTTATTGTTTTTTTTTGGATTATCGACATTCACACTCGACACACAGTTGAGTTCTCTCCTTTTGTGATTTCTGGATTATAGCCACAAGTACGATATGTTTTCAGTTTTTTTCGTGACACTATGGAAGATAGTAGAAAGCGATAAACATCTTACAAGCATTTCAGGATTGTACGTGATTTAAAACAGAAGTTGTTCTTGCAGAAACATCTTGAAAGGTGTGATCTGAACTTCATTTAACAAATGGTAAACACCACAGCGTACACTATTGAGTTATGGATGCACGCGGGAGGTTGCTAAGCACGAGAGAAGCGTAAGAGTCGCTCGAGGCGATAGCCGAGAGCGACTCTAGCTTCTTGAGTGCTTAGCAAACCTCCCAAGTGCATCCATAACTCAATAGTGTACGCTGTGGTGTTTACCATTTGTTTTATAACATAACATTGATACATTGTAGCTAAAGAGTTCCCTTTTATTTAACAAATCTTACGCGACCAGAAAAGACAAGCGCGCGCGTAAAAGTAGTCTTTGCATTTGCTCACGTCAGCAGCGTACACCCATGGGCAAATGGGGGACGCTAAATTGACCCATCAGAGCGCGCGCCTTACTTTGGTTATGTTATAATAAACTATAGGGAAAATTTTTTCTTTGAAGAGAGAGCATTTTACCGTTTGAATCAGCAAATTGTGTAGATCCGACGATATAATCATTTCACTTCTTGCCGTACGTGACGCCACAAAAGAAGATAAACATCTCAGAATAATTTCACAGTGGCATCCACCGACGCATAATTGTCGCACTGAAGCTTTTTTGCCCTTTTTTGTAAGTTTAAGCGAAAAATCTGTTAACAGGTAACGTATAACAAGAGCAATCCCTAATTTGAACCGCTTACCAAATTTTTGCAAATCGCCAAATTTTCGCCAACCCTAAAAGAACCTAAAAAAATATTTACCTTTTTCGCAATTTTCTCCCGTGTAACGAGCTTGACACAGGCAAACGTATCTCTTATCTGTAAATCCACTAAAACAGGTTGCACCATGGAGACAGGGGTTACTAGAACATGGATTCTAAAGAGATAGAAAAACATTTTAAGTGATGCATAGTCTAGTAAAATCAAAGTGGATAGAAGAGTTTTTTATCGTAGAAACTGCGGTTTTTAACAAGGATTTCCAGCCCTGAGAAAAGTTGTCAGTACACATATGTAAAATCGCGACAATTTTTACGTATGTTTGATATCACCAATTATTAAAAACTGAGTCATTGGATAATGCAATTCAAGACTTTTTATTGGCTTAGCCGTTATGGTTTATGAGCCAAGATACCATAATCTACAAATATGGTAAGCGTACGCGTCAGCTTAAAATTAAAAGGGAGCTAAAAAACTTAAGTAAAATTTAAAATTGAATTTAATGTTTTTAATAAAACAATTATTCCACTCGCGCTTGTTGGATATGAGATGATTATAGCCAACGAGGCGCGTAGCGCCTCGTTGGTTATCTATCATCTCATATCCAACAAACGCGAGTGGAATAATTGTTAATTAGCTGATAGCACGTCACTCGCCTTTTTCGTCGCTCTGTCAAGCTGATGAATGACTTGCAATGCGTTCACTACTCTCAATTAAGGATTAACATATCATTCTTTATGTATTAAAGCTGTAATTTTATACCGTAGTAGCCCAGTAGAGAAAGTCCTTTTTTGGTTTGAGATCATCAGGATGTTGGGTGTGATCAGAGTCACTAAGCTGGCAGATCTTCATGCTGTCGTTTTTTGGTAGACCGATGTTCACCGACACACAAGAGCTTTCCTGAAGGCACTGGTGTCTACAATCACCGTTTAGCTCCATTTCCGTGGTTAAGTTAATTTCTTTAATGACGTGATCCTGCAAAGCATGACCTCCAATCGGCTTCAGAAAATGCAGACTTCGGCAACCAAAAGCTGAAAATAATTTGATTTAAAATGAACAGTGTTATTAAAACTACAGATAAACAAAACAACTATTTGATGGGGAAATATGCGGCACTAATACTCATCCTCGGACATTCCCTGTTTCGTGATGTGAACAGTGAACTTCGAGGAAGAGATAATGTCCAGTGACAGTTGTACGACATGTGCAAGCATATTTTCTCACCTAATAGACACCCTTATGGTTATTATCCTCAAAATATTTCGTAACTTGTAGGAAAAAATGTTTACGAACAGGTTGATACCGTTTATTGCGTGGGATACTCACTTTTCAGTGTTCTCTGGTACAACTTTATGGGAAAATAAACATGTCCTCTCTTCTGTAACACTTATTAAATAAAGTTGTTACTTACTTAGTTACTTACTATCAAAGTGGGCATCAGGTTTGGGGAATAGCACTCGAGGTATATCCTCGAATATTCCCAGTTGCACTCGGGGCTTTTTTGGTCGCGTGATTCGTTTAGATCCGGCAATACTGCGCGAACAGAAATAGTTGATGGATTATAATAAACAACTATTCACCGAAGTTTTGGAGAATATCCACCGACGCTGAGGTAAAAAGTTGTTTAAGCATCTGTCAAAACAGTGGGATAATATAGCACAAAAAATATAATTTTAACTTATCTATTCCAGCAACGATTATGATATCTTCGGGCGCATTCCCGAGTGAGCTACTTGGAGTTGAATGGCAAAGGATATTCGATGTTTGATCCTTTGGTTTAGTATCTGACTAACACCAATCGGTAATAAACTGGAGCACGGCTATTGAATTTCTAGCCATCTGATTAGCTGAACTGAAGCATGTTATGGGCTTTTATAACCCTTCCATTAATCTTGGCGCGATTTTATTGGTTACTTTACGTCACGTGCTGCAAAATCACAGGACAGTTATCACGCAATAACCCCCGTTCGCATCGATATTTGTCCTCCGATGTTTTCCGTGAAAAGAAACATAGTCAACACAAGAGTTTCAACTTTTCCGTTCTCCTATTTACAGGGAAGGAAACCAAACTGTTTTTTTTTTTTTTTTTTTTGCTGGCTTGCGTCAGCCACGCGCATTCGCCATTAGATCACCACTGGCTTTTTTACTGTGTTTACGCGCAGTTTAATTGCGCTGTGAAAATTAATGGGAGGGTTATGAAATAAATAAACCCCATTCTGGCTTGCTGGTATGTCTGCTTATAATACCCTTGGCTGAGAGATTGTCCTCAAAATTTCATATTTGCCCTCGAAGCTTCGCTTCTCGGCCAAATATTCATTTTTCGGAAAATCTCTCAGCCGCGGACATTATTAGCCGACATACCAGCCGCCCAAAGGGGTTTATTTACTAAATAACCTACGTGCTCTCAACTCATAACCTAACTTCAACAAATATGCTCAATGAATTCGTCAGCGTTTTTAAATATTTGTCATCTAATTCATAGCTGGTTGTTTGGACATGAAAAGGAAACTCCTCCACAATTTGTTAAAATGAAATTTCTTAGTGATAAAAATGAAATAGAGATAATGTCATCTGTCTGCTGAAGTGTCAAAAAACAACATGAACGAGACGTTTCGATCAAAACTGGACTTTCACATCTCTTAAAAAACTATGGCCTGGCAACGTATCTAAGCTAATTTGTCTTCAGAAAGCGCAGTGTCAATGTCATCCATAACTGCATTTCAGTTTTCTACAAGTTTTCAGGACACAGTGGAATATCTTTCTCTGTTTGTGAAAATTCTATTTACTTCCGAAAACGCTTCCTTCTTCATAGTTCTTCTACATTTGAAAGACACACATTTCTTTAACTATAATAAATTATGAATGCCAATTCAAAGGGCGAAAGCACTCGGAAATTACGGGAGACTAACATTTTCGGCATTCGTTTTCATACCTGTTTTCTCCGATCAAGTTTATTTTTGCATTCCCAATGCTTAATGTGACAAATGATGCTCACTATACTAAACTTAAGTTCTCAACATATTATCAAATATTTCTCATCCCTTGCAGGATTGCAGGATTCAATCAATTTTTCTTCTAAATATGTTCGCCTTACGGATAAAGTTGAAGTTTCCTAATAAACCAACTTGAAAGTGTTATAAATATTTCATTTCAGCTCGAGCAGCTGGCAAGACATATTTTGTTAAGCCAGCCGAAGTGTGGAGTTTAATCAAGAATTCTGGCCACAGCTTTTTTATTTCTTCATTTTTTTTTCTCTCACTTCACGGATTTAAAAGTTCTGATGGTTCACTAGTTTAAACACTTCAAGAGCAGATCCCTTTACTGTTCCCTTTAAAATTTGTTCGTGTTGAAAATAAATTATAAAGCTTGGATTCGTGCGCTGACGTGTCATACAGCAACAACTTGAAGACCTTTTAACCTTAACTGCGCTATGGCCTGGCAACGTACCAATGCTAATTTGTCTTCAGAAAGCACATTCTTCGTTCTTCATAATTTATATGAAGCCACAAACTCAAATTTGTCATAAAATAACAAGTACTCATGTCCTCCCAGCCCGGTGAGATGAGAAATTGCATTGCTAATACGTTTCTCGAGTTGAGTTGTCAGTCAATTGCCTCTAGAAGTTTGTTCGCAGTAACGTTCACACAGTGATTACGGCAAAGACAGAGAATTAAGAGCGCGGAGATATAATTTTGCTAAAACAAGACGTCCAGATTGTAAAAACCTAGCGCCAAATGATTATGTAATGCAGGCATTTTCTGGTCCAGAAAACTCTCAACATCTTTGGATAAGGGCAGGGCTTACCTAATTGTGTCTCCATGAACACCTTCCATCTGGTGGATATCTAAACGGCTCAAATTATCGCTGTCTTTGTCAAATTGCACTCACCTGCATCAGCAAAAACCGATGACAATCTGTTTACCATCAAAATGCAAAAGATTAAAGGACAAGTTGTAGTTCCAATCTTGAGAAAAGACCAAGGACCCATTCTTATGGAAATACTTGGTGGAGCAGTTTTAACAATATGCAAAACACCACAGCTCCCCACAAGTTTTATATATTTTTTTAAATGTCTCCTTAAACAGGAAGACTTTTAAATTAATTTAACAGGTTTTATGATAAACATGAAAAAAAAACGCGCATCTGATTGGCTGAAAACGCGTGCATTTTTGTCATGTTACACGTGTTACACGTGAAAATTACAAACAGCACGCGCTGTGAAGATTTCGCCTGTCTTGACTTCCTGTGATGCTGTAGACTACAAGTAGTCCTTCCTTTTCGACGAGGTCTGTGGCGCGAGTCAAAATGGTGAATAAAATTGATGTTAGCGCGCCGTTTGGAACTCTTGGGGTGACGCCGATGCTCTGCAGGAGCTCCATCAGTGAGGCGCTCGAAAAGTAGAAGCTACGGATTAATTAAGCCCAAGAGTTTGACCTTGCACGGCTGAGTGGTTTTCGGGCGTCAAATTTTCATCTCAAGAAAGCGATTCGTTATCTTAATTACCAGTCAATCTTCTCTAAGTAAAGGGGATAATATGTACACCAAATTTATGGAATAAAAATATTGGTTAACATGCTCGTGCATGCTGTGTACACCAAATTTATGCAATAAAACAGAAAGGTAAACATGCTCGTTCAAAAGGCAAATTGTTTTGTAAACTTTGCCCCGTTTACGAGGGGTTTTTTTGACCTGTTAATACTCTCGTACAGTAGACTCGACGTGTGTTAAAGGAAAGCGTTTAATCAAACGTCTCTCTCATTCGTCTTACAACGGTGTGTAAAAGACTCTCTCGAAAAGGTGGGGCCCTAGTGTTAGATATGGAGATATCACGTAATAGAACGTCTAATCGGATCTCCCATTGGTCGTTGCTAAGTGATAATCAATGAGAAGTTCGTTCAAGGTTACCTCAATCAATGATGTTAATTAAGAAACTAAACATCCGTTCTACTCAAATTAAAGTCTCCGACAAATTGCACCTGTTTTCCATGTCCATTACTTGAAAAAACCCAGTCACATTGCCAGAAATCTGGGACATTTAGAGCCCGCGCATAGCAGCGGTAATGTTACAGAAAAAAATGGCGGCCGTAGGCTCCAAGAGAAAGCGTTCGATCATAAATTACAAGGATTTGAATGAAATATCGTGTGTTGTTTTGTATGACACTGCCAGAAAAAGTAAAGGGAGGTTTTTTTGAAGTGGATAGGCTCATTGAGAAGAGGAAAGTTGGCCATGTGAGTACATGTCAGAACGAAATGTTTTTTCGATTAATTTGATTTTATTTTTTTGGGATGATCGTGAGACATGTCTGTTCTTTCATTGTCAGAAAGAGGAGTATCTTGTGAAATGGAAAGGTTGGCCACTGCAAGCCTGCAGTTGGGAGCCAGAAGATCACCTCACACCACCCTTATTACGGTGAATGTTTGCCTTATATAACTGATTGAGTTACTCAATGTCCTTCTTCTCGTCTTTTCTTTCCTTTTTTCACTGAGTTTACCATGTACAACCGTTAATGTAATACAGAAATAAATGCAGTTTTACGATCCACAAGCTTGTAGTTTTATTTTATTTCAAAAGTCAAAACTTACGAAAAGCCTGTCAAGCCGGATAGCTACCGGTTAGAGGTGGCTGGAAGAAACTTCTACCATGCCATGCTAAGAAGTTTGAAAAGGAAGTCTTCTACCCCTGTAGATGTACAAATTGACTTTGATGTGCAGAGGTATCTATGGAGAGATAGAGGGGTTGTGTCTGAACACCCTAGATACAAACTTTACAATGAAGAAGACTTCTTCCGTTTTACCACCCTTCCTGAGAGCTGGTGGTATTACCTTGATCTCCATGGACAGGGTAAATCTGTGGCTTTCCCTTTGAAAATGAAATCCCTTTTAAGCTGGACTCCGGTTCAATACACTAAAGATAATGGAATGCTGAAGCAGGCACCACAAGCGCCAGTTGAAAAAGTGATAATACACTTTTGCAAGAAAGCATGCAATATTACAAAATTGTGAAGCTAGTTAATTACAGAATGCAGGGCCACTGTTTTGTTCATCATCAATGCCTCTCCAATTGGCCCAGTTCCAATGAGAGATTGGACATTTCCAAGAGCTTCAATTAGAATTAGTGTATTGGCTTAAATTTTAAAACCCTATCATCAAAAATCAATCATTTGTATTGTCAGAAATAGCTTTCCTGAGAATTTCCCTCAGCTTGTCTTCTCTCCTACATTTGGTAGCAATTCGCATTTCTTTGAGTATGGTTTTTAGCTCAGAGATGGTCATTGTGTCCACATCAGCCTCAGTAATTGGTGGTTCATCATCTTGTGTTGAGGCAACACACAGTCGTGGTCTCTTTCTTCTTTGCTCAAAGATGTCAGCTTCCCAGTACTCATCTTTTTTTTTGGTATACTGGTGTGGTTGTCTTTCAACATCTTGAAGATGTTCAATTTTTTTCAGGGCTAGAATTGCCTCTTTGCATGTATCACGCTTGTTGCATTTGTTGTGGTATATAGAGCGTACAGTATCATTCATTTTTTCAACTCCTTGACCTGTGAATAATTTAAAATGGGTCTCGTCTCTGATGAATCGGGGTAGGTGGTAGGCCAATATATGAATGTATGGGGTGACAGATGTATTTTCATATCCAATGACCTCTCCACCAAGTGATGGATAAAATTTTATCCACTCTGTTGCCTGTTTAGAATGTTCTTCTCCAATCTATCTTTAAACAGACAGAAAAACACCCCTTTGCCTTCAGTCTTTAAAGTATTTTCAAAAGATTTAAGCCAAGTTCTGTATCCTTAGAGTGCGGCAAGGACTTACTCTTATCGTTCTTCCTCTCCACCTCTTATCGTTCTTCCTCTCCACCAAGTGATAGATAACATTTTGTATAAAGTTTTGTTAAAGTTCTGTATCCTTAGAGTGCGGCAAGGACTTACTCTTATCGTTCGTCCTCTCCACCTCTTATCGTTCTTCCTCTCCACCAAGTGATAGATAAAATTTTATCCACTCTGTTGCCTGTTTAGAATTAAGTAACAACAAATTAGTTTTTGTACAAACCTAGGAATTGCACTATTAATTAAAACCATAACCATGTTATCAATTACTTGAAAGGAGTTAAAATGAGAAGAAAATTCAACTTACATCCTTAAAGAAGGAATCTACGTGATTTTTACTTGGCTTCCAAGCTGATAATGTTTGGTATATGTTGTCAAAACCCTATAAAAATATAAGGATTGCCAAAGTTTTTAGTTTGTAATTTGAACATACATCATTCCTCTATAATCGAAAGGACAAATGTATGCAATTTATCATGTGTTTGAAGATAAGAGACAAGCTAAGGTTCTTCAG
>NC_142521.1:30117595-30137595 GCF_964205215.1 Stylophora pistillata | reverse complement strand
TGAACTAAATATTGTAGATGCAAATATGAAACCTTTTGTTTTCATTATAATTTTATTATTTATCCTTTCATTTGAAAAGTAAAGTGATGGGGAATGGAAGTAATTCTGGTCATTTGGCCAGAGAGGGGACAGTTAGTTTATTGATAGCATGCATACATGTATGCAGTGAAGTTATTTGCTATCATGATTTCAACAAAATTTTCTTATTCCAACTGTTTTAAGTATCTTTATTTAGTTTATTCTCACCTTATCACCCTCTTTCATTGCATTTACTTCCTGTAGGAGACCATCTTTGTCAAAGTCAAGGGAACTGGGATCTGGAGAGTGACGCTTTACCTTTCGAAGGCCTGCATCCTCGAGTGCTTTCCTCTTCATAGTCCGACTTTTAGCCTCTTCATGGGACTCAAAATAAAGAGATTTTCTTTGTAACTCTCTCTGTTTAAATGACTGTCTCGTTCCAAGCATAGTGTCACAATCAACTTTCGACCACTGTTCTACAGCACTGTTTTTGAATCGCCTAGCAGTTTCTCTTCTCTCCTTTTGTTTTTGCACTTTAGTTTTTGCATGTGTTAGTCCAATTTCAGGTACCTTTGTTAAGGCATCAGCAAGGTTGATATTGTAGAGATTCTTGAATGGCTCATTAATGTTCAAATAGATGCTCTTTGCAGTATCCCGAATGGCCTTCTTTGAAGGTTTTACAGCCTTGGTTGTTTTTGTCAAATTCCCTGCTTCTTTTGTGGACGTAGCTACTGGGTCAGCCCCTTTTAGTCGATTAGTTTTCAGAGGGAATTGTGTCTGAAAAAGCAGATGATTCACTTGGCATTCCCGACAGTTCGAGATAGAATGTAATCCCTTCTTAAGAGCTGACAGCGATTTCCATGGAAATGAACTGAAGTGATGTAAGTACTTTGACTTGCTTTCACCGCGCCATTTTTTAAAGTTTTTAAGAAGTACGGGCAGCCTTTTGTCGAATGTGTTCTGAGAAACAGCAAAAGCTTCTTTGGTTTCAGAAAATGTACTCAAGAACCTCTGTAGACGAATGCCCTTGTCGTAAATAACCTTCCCATTCTCATCATAAACACTGTTCCTTGCAGCTACACGCGCGAAGCCACAGTTAAAAAATCCCGCCATAAAAGCCGCGATGTTTTTTCTTCAAGTTAGCGACTCTTCAAATCCTTCGTGTGGCAAAAGACGTTGAATTTTTTGCTGAAAAGCCTTTAAATTCTTTCAGACAATGTAAAACGGTAATTCTGAAGGTGTTTCGTTGAAACCAATTCAGCAAGATCGAAGCGTATGTTTACCCCACAAAAAACTCAAATTATCTGAACATTGCGCCAAAACTCGAAAGAAAATTTAGAACAGGAACATGATATCCTATTATTCTACTAGCAATTAAGGTTTTAAGAGTCAGAAGTGCGCGCAAAACTCCGAGAGACAGTTAAGATTTCTTTTATTACGAAAGTTGTCCTTCGTTCAGAGCGTCGAAATCTTGTTATCTTTACTTCTTTACTACGTCTCAAATTTAAGTATATAGAGATGAAAAATACCAGTTTTGCTGGTATTTTTCATCTCGAGAAAAACAACTTACAAACTTTATGACCCTTCCACTGCAATCTTGTCCGCCATCTTGGAAAGGCTTTGTTGCTATAGCAGCAAGAACATTCTCTCGGTTCTAGTTTTCCGAAGTCTAGGCCGCGCTTTCAAATATGGCGGACACATCGAGCTGCTAGTTAAGTATTAAAAACGTTGGATACACCACTTTACCATCGTTCAGACGACGGTTTTTCTATTCTAAAACCAGAAGGCTATTGTAAGAAACTAGCAATCAATCGGGGATTTTAGATTCCATCTCAAATGGCCTCATGAGACACCAATAATTGAGTAAATTGCCGTTCATCGAAAAAAGAATGACAATTCACACTAGCCAACGGCATTTTTTCGGATTCCCCGATTAAGCTCAAAAACACAGAACATAGAAGGCCATTCCTGGATGCTTTAACCGTGATCTGATGCCGTAAAAAGTGGTGTAAACTTGAAGCAAAAAGAACGGAGACGAATGGCGCCAAATTAAAGCACTGAATAACGGTTGCGTCACGTGACCCACAGAAACGTTTTCTTTCCCCATGGGTTAGTAAGCTTTTTATAAAAGAAAGATCAATGAATGCTTAAATATTATTTTTCCAATTTTTTCCTAATTTTTAGCCTTTTTTAATTCTGCCCCATTCCTTAATTCACGTGAGGCCACTTGAATCTCATCAATTTTAAAAATTTTGTTAAAGGGGTGCAACATATACTGTTAAGTCCATATAACATGTTGGAGTGTTTGGGGTGCTTATTTCAATGTATGGCAAGATTTCCATAATTATATAAATTATGTTTTCTTTTACCTTGTAATCACCAGACAAATAGAAGTCCAAAGGTACCTTGTGACCATCCACCTCAATTTCTCCTTCATTAACCAGCTCATTAATTTCAGCAAACAGATCTTTGCAGGAAGCTTTCAGAGTATCATAACCCTCACTTCCAGAAACAATTCCAACTGTGTGATTTCCTGTTATAATGCATAGTTTTACATGATTTGTAAAAACATTTATGCCTACTGAAAGTTCCATAGCAACATTTACCTTGCACAGCTTCATTGCAAATAAGTGACTTAGCTTTATGGATTCTGTGCCTAATAAAGTAGCTATCTATCTAATGTATCTATCAATCTACCTTTGCAGGACATTACTTTCTCTCCATCAGATAGCAAGGCAAATGAGATAACAATGAAATTTGTTATCCTTGACATTTTCTAAAATACCATCACCAGATACCTTGACTTGTTTTTTCCAAGTTCACCATTTTTCTCTCTAGAAAAGCGGGCAATGTTAGAATTTCCCAAGAGTTACAATTTTGCAGATAATTATGTTTTTGGAACAAAATGAGAGTTTGTGTGGGAGGGGAAGGGGAAAGAAAGACTTGTTATGTGACACTATGCAACATTCATAACTTTAAGTGTTACCAAAGGTAAGTTCCACCAGACTTACTGTTGACAAACCTAAGTCTAGGTACCATGCTTAGGTGTTATAGCAGAGCTGCTGAAGCTATAGCAGGACATACAGAGAGGGGTGGGGATAACAATTGGCTAGGCTCCTTTTTTAGGAATTGCTTTTGCAAGATTATTTATTTAAACTATATATACCTTCTTTTTAATTTGCACTCGAAGCTCTTCTTTGAAGCTCATTTGGGCTCCTGCATTTTTTCCTGGTGTCTTTGATATGTGAAAAATCTTGTTCAAGTCACTTCTGCATTGTTTGATCAAATAGCTTCTTGGAGCATCATCTACAATCATTGATACTTCATGGTAAGCTGCATCCCCAACACAAAACTTGTCCATGATGTAAAGGGAGCGCATATTGTCTTGACGTTCCTGTGATAGATCATGAAATGATGTTCCGTTGTCTTTTCCGTAGCCAAGTTCAGTGGCTTTCCCATCCTTATCTTTGACTTTGACAGATTCAAGTGTCAAGCCAAATGACTCCAAGAACCACAGGGCCATTGCAGCCCTGGTTTTTACTTCTTTTATCTTTCGGTTCCCTTGGCGTTTACCAACCTCGTGTACAGGTCGGCCATCGTTTCTTAAGTTTCTACTGCAGTTAGTGCATATCATAACGTCCTCGAGGAAATCTACGGTGGCTTCAAAGGGACATACACTTTCCTCTCTTTTTTTTCACTTGCGACTTAGCTGCTACTTTCTTGCGACTTAGCTGCTCTTAAATATTTTAATTTTTCGTCGTTCTTTAGCGAGGAACACGAACCGGAAGCAAGGCCTTTTCTCTTTTTATATGCCTTGATGATACCGCATTTGTATTGAAAAGTGTCAATACTCTTATGGAGGCGGTCTGCCTGAAAATTTAGACAAAACCACCACCCAAGAACTTCCGCTGGAAAGTGCGTACACCCATATCTTTACCACAAACGTCACGCGATATTCAAAGGAATAGCTTTGTTGTTTACTTGGCTCATGTTGCACAACAGGTCGACGTTGTCACCCAAAGAACCGGGACGCGGACTGGACGTGACGTTCAAGATCGCATTTGAACTCAAGTCAATTTATTTTAACAGAACTAGTTTGCCTTGATTTCGTAGCAACGTCAATATCCGGTCTCACGCAATGCGATGACTCGTAGTTTTTATTTCCAAGAAAAAGAAGAAAGGGACCCTCGACTAGGAACATGGACTGCGAAAAAGAAAAACGAAAAAGGGACCCTCGACTAAATACCCTCGACCTCGACATAAGACCCTCAACCCTCGATGGCTCGACCAAAAGTTAGACTCAAATTTATGGAATAAAAATATTGGTCACTATGCTCGTGCATGCTGTGTACACCAAATTTATGCAATAAAACAAAAAGGTAAACGTGCTCGTTCAAAAGGGAACTTGCACCTGTTTTCCTTGCCCATTACTTGAAAAACCTAATACCATATTCTAGAAATGCGCACACTCTTATTTGCCTGACTACGTGATTTTTATGCGCAGTACAGGATGTCCCGTGCAATACTGAAGAATCACCTTTAAGTTCATTCATTGATTTATTCATTCATTAGTTCAAAATGGAGGCTCGGAGTGTCACACGTTACGTCATTTCCGACAGAATAAGTCATGATTACCAAATTTGTCGCTAGCCTTTTTTTTCAGAGGCTTGCCTTGTCTTTATCATAACAACTTTGAGCTGTTGCCATAGCCCCCTTGTCAGATCTTTTCAAACAAAATGGATGAACAAGTAAATGCAGAATAGATCGATCAAAAATTAAATAGACACGCGTTGAAGATGGCGGTATTGTTTACGAAACGAACAACGCTGATTGACCAATCAGGCGATTCCGTAACACTTAAACTTTCCTAAGGCATTTTGGTAGCCCTGCTCGTTCTATTTTCCTTTCATGTTATAACCTGTGTTTCCAAGCCTCAACTGCTTAACCGCAGATGAGTCTTGTTAGTAAGGAAACCACTATCCTCACGCCATACAAAATCATTCGCATCACAGTTACAGTAGGCTCGGCGCTATCTTGGTTCACTTGGTTGTGCACATGTGTTGGTCATTCATCGTGTGGAGTTATGAAGTGCAGGTGTCGCACCACTCCAGAAGGTCATTTTCTCAGAATCGTGTGAAAACGAAACGCCATCTTGCAATCCAGAATGGAAGCACTCGTACTTTATGAACTGTTCGCAGTGCTTAGAAATGTGGATGAGGCTCACCAGCTAAGAAATGTTTGCTCCTTTGTAGTGTATATCCTGCGAATATGATCCCTTTCCTTCATATCCATCCACCAGTGTCCGGTTCTCGCTGTCGTGACTTATACCTGTCACACCAACACCGTCCTTGTCACTCATGTCACAGGTGCCATTAAATGGCGGCATTCATCCTTCGCCGTCAGGATCAATCAGGTATGGTTCAATTTTTGGATTAGGATCGAGCTTCTTCAAGTCGCTGCACGATTTTGGGAGCGCTGTAGAGACTGAGAAAAGAAAATTGCAATGAAGAGTCTGTAAACTCTCACGAAATTTTTGGGGTTGTTGTTGTTCTCAGACAAAAAGAGTCGCAGCAAGGGAGATCTACACGACAATAATTTTACTTTCATCGACCCTTCATACCGCCAGTGCTGTTAAAATATATTCTTACAAGGAAAAGGCATGCCAAACATCTAAAGGGTTTGAATACTAGAAGCTCATCGTATTCAGAATAAAAAAAGTACCACCTTTGCCGAGTACAATAATCTTCAAAGATGTTATTAGCTATTCAAAACATGTTTATTAAGATTGTTTTCCCATAACACTAAAACAGATAAATAAATCCAATCCAAAATGTAATCATTTCCATGTCATATATGACTCTTGCACATCCATGTCTTGGCACAGATCAGTAGTACGTGTATTACGGTGAGTTGGTTGATATACTGCGCAGAATTTCGTCCTGTCAAGTCTATGGTTGCAAAATAAACTTGATTTCCCTCCTTAAAATGAGTTTTAAGAGAAATTTGTCATTGGTGCAAAGACCAAACTCAGCCAAGAAATGCACCATGTGCTAATCTCAAGGGGCCATCTGTTCATTCACCCAGAATTTCCCGTACATTACATTACGTCATGAGATACAACACTTACAGGACAGGAATCTTTGCAAAGCGGTCTTCACAAAACACAGCATTCTGTATTTTACGTTGTTTACGAAGAGTGAGCTCACGATAACACAAGTTGTCGCACTCTCATCCCCAGTTTCCGCGGTTTACGCAAGGAACGCCTGGGACCATGACCCCCCTTTTGGCGACCAAAACGGCTTGCATTTTCAGACTCGGGCTTTCCTACGGAAGCCCGAGTAACAAACACAACTCTATGTTGACGTTTCGTTTAGTGTGTTGCGTGCGCCAATCAGATCGCCGTAGTTTGGTATGTATCTCGCACCAAGCAGATCGCTGCACTAGGGCGCCCATCTCGCACCAATCAAATCGCAGTATTGGGGCACGCTTGCACCAGTCAGAGCGTCAGGGAACTGTCCCTCATGTCAATGATGTTATGGAATTAGGGTGTTGCAAAGCGTTACAATGGAATCAACTCCAACATTGACGCACACTAAGACGACAAGTAAGTAGCACTGGGAAAAATCGAGTCAAAATTGGGTCAAGATCGGAATTCTGCAGTTACACTTACTCGCGCACTCACTCACTCATCCCGACAACATATATAGCCACAGAAATATTATTACACCTGTATGACCCATTTCGCGTCCTTTTGAAATTTGCGCTCTTTTAACGTTATTGTTCTCTTGTTCTACAGTGAGAAGTTTATATCATAATTATGCTAATTTAACCCATTGATTATAGAGGCGCATGTTGCAAGAAAAAACGCTTACTTTGGTTTAGCCTCATTGACATCTAGTGCTTAGTCACCTGCTAAAGAATTCCACGAAAGTGTTTCCGAAGTTTAGGTTAGAAAACCATTAGATATCTCCAGGGGCTGCATCTTTTTAATCTGTGTCGCAGTATTTTCCCAAATGTACAACAGTGTTATAAAATCATACCTTTTTGGTTGAACATACAGCACATACGCCATGATGTATTTCTATCGAAGTCTTTCGCCGACTTAGCTTTTAAAAGCGAGTGGTCAGAGTTAAAACTGAGATAAGGAAAGTGGCAGTCATGCATATCAGCAACAATATTCAATGCTTCTTGGGAAAATGAAAATATATGACCAAGCGCTTAGAAATTTGCTCAAATGATGTTTCGAGCGTTGAGTTTTAACGGAAGAATAGTATATTATCTGTCTGTGAAATGCGTTTGTATGTTTTCTTTTTTTTTCCTGAAGTGTTCGAGCCATAAACTGAACCATTCAGAGTAGATAAAAAAGAAAATGGTCGAAACAACTTAAAAAGTCAGCACGACCGTTCGTTTAGTGGCAATCAATCTCCTATTTAGCCCTCCCCTTTCCCCAACCCAAATTTTGTCTTAAAGTCCCTTGGGCTACATTGATGCTTAAGGATATCACCCTTAGGCAAAACTTCTCAACAGAAAACATTTTGACTGAACTCGACACTTGCCGAATACGACTTAAACCATCCGATGAAGAAGTCCCGGAGGTAAACGAACAGTAGCCCCAGTGCTCTTTTTCAAAATCACGTGAGATTTCGTTTCTGCCGCGGACTAAAAGTAGCGTGGGCTCGTATTGGAAGGACAAAATTCAAAATAGCGCCTTCGGGGTGAGAGAAACACTTCTGTATTTGTCATGCCTTCTCATTACAACTGCTGCGTTCCATTGTGTACTAACCAATCCAGAAAAAATAGAAATGTATCATTTTATCGTATGCCAAAAGACGAAAGTCTTCGAAAGAAATACATAAGGTTAATCAGGAACAAAACATTGAAGCTGGAATCCTCTCATACTCGAATTTGTTTCGCACATTTTGAAGGAGGTAAGACTGAAGATATATTCTTGGCAATTGCCGTCTATCTTTCCGTGGTGTAAACCTTGTAAAGAGAGGAAATTACCTACAAGGAGGGGGCTTTCTTTTAACGATGTAATGTCAGAAACTGATCTCGATGTTGGTTCAGAGTTAGAGTTTGAAGTAGTTCAAGCTTGTGTAGTAAGAGACTACACAGAAACGGTCGAGTCTGAGACACCCTCAGTGGAAGCTAATAATGTTCTATCCGCTGAATTTAACTGTACCGTGTCCCAAGAAACTCAAACAGATACAAATGGGGACGAACGGAAAGAGCAGACTAGAAAAGCAGCCCTCTATAGATATTTTGCAAGAACTGGTTGAAAATTGTGGTTGTAGAAGTATGGACTAAATATCTAATGGAAGCCTTGAACTCCGATCTCTGGCTGCGAAAAGACCCGCGACTTGTCGGCAAATCTAACGGATTACTAAAGTACCTTGCTGATTCGCTATAGCTAAATAGGGAAGTGTTTTTTAGGCCGTATATAAGGAGAAGTCATTTACTTCTTAAATTTAATTCCTTGGAAGGACAGATTAAGCACAACATGGGTTTGTTTACTCTTTTTTGCTAGCAAAATATACATGTTAGCTTTTACGCAGTGGGCGTGAAAATTCTGTTCTGATCAGACAACAGGCCTATAATGTGTCTTTACGCATCATACACACTTTGTAATATATCGCCATGTAATTCATTGATGGCTTTGAACCCGACCATATTTGAGGGGGATAAATGACTTCTTACTTGACTAGCTTCTTCGACAAGAGTACCAAATAACTTATTGGTTGGCTTGATTCTTTTGAAATGTCTAGTATATTATGAACACAGTCCAGCAAATACGAGATATCGTCCATTTTTCATCTCACAAGATAACCTCGTACGAAGTTATGTGGCTTACATGGGGTACATGACCTTAGTGTGCCTGCGCTCCTTCGTTAATAGCTGGGTTGGATGATGGAAAGTTGAATTTTGAATAGCGCGAAGTACTGCATGTTGAATATATCAATACCATAAGTACAAAAATATTGCATTGCCACAACTACAAAGTGGAATTACGAGAAGTACAATGTTTAATACTTTAAACTTGGAAGTTTAATTGTAAAAAGGACAAGGTTGAATCGGAAAAAGTTTCATAAGGAATAAAAACTTGAATGTCCAATCACGAAATAAGGAAGAATACTAAAAGTACAATTTCAAATCGCAATGTTGAAATTTGGCCCCGATGGGACGCCATATTTAATAACCTTTACAAATAAAAATGTTTCGGCGAAAGCTTTCTCTTTAATTTGAATAACGTTTGTTTTCTTTATAACTCACTCGCTATCAAATTGTTAAGTTCAAGGAGGATTTTCCCGTACTTAAACTCCTAATTGTAGCCCTAAATCATTCGGGCTCTTTTGGAAATCATTTTTTTATGTATTAGAAAAAAATAAAAATGTTATTCACCAGCATAGGTCGATCCGTATTGGGAAAAACTGTGCCCTCGGTCTTGTGTACCGCCCTCGGCCTACGGCCTCTGGCGGTATCCTAGACCTCAGGCACAGTTTTTCCCAATACGGACCTCCCGGCTGGTGAATAACATATATGTATTGAACGACGGTCCCTTATTTTTCTACAGGAAACGGAAATGGTCTGTTGGCCTTTGATCTCATCAAAGATTCGCGCCAAAATTCAACATTCACTTGCATTGTAATTGTTGCGGGAAGATGGCAGCTTCTTCGGCAAGCTACCGTCTCTCGTCAAAAAACGAAAACCTCCTGTGAATTTGGCGTATTTCGAATGGAGGGACATAAGTATAAAAGAAGAGCTTCGAAGTGGGACGTTTGGCTCGGTGTATCTGGTGAACTACGACAAAGAAAAGCAAAATGTCATTTGTGTAGCACCTAGGATTGTTAGTTAAATAAAATTGTGTTAACTTAGTTGCGTTAGAAAACGAAAATTGTCGGCTCGCGTCTCCAAAGTTATGCAGTTTTTATTGCTATGACCCACAATACAATCACGTTCATGTCTGGATACAATTATTTACTCGCCATTAAGTCTTGTGCCTTTGTATGAATTTTTCTTTGTCAAGTCCGTTACTGTTTAGTTTTATTCGATTTACAAACATGAAAAAACATGAAAAAAATTAATCAACTGGCTGCTGAATGATTCCATGAAACAAAATTAGGATTTTGAACTGGTACTGAATAAAATTCTTTCTTAGCCTAAACTTATAAAATCGTTTGTATCTGGGGCATGTCAAACCCATTTGTAGCTTTAAGGTCAAACAGGGACTGCCACTCACTAAACCGTACGTCGAAATGAATTGGCATAACATCAAATGGACAAACTTTTTAAAATTGGCTCACCATTAAGTCTTGTAATCCCCTTCGTATGAAATTTGTTGTTGTTGCTGTTGTTGTTAAGTCCGTTACCATTAAGTTTTATTCGATTTACAAACAAGAAAAAATATGAAAAAAATTACGTCCGCGTTTTACTAGTCCAGTCCAATCCAGTCCAGTCCAGTCCAATCCAGTCCAGTCCTCTAAATACAATACAAATATACTAGAAATACCATATCAGCTATGTATGTAAACAAATCGCTAAATCAGTAGGTATTATATTTAGGTCTCGCTTTTCCCTATCCTCTGCAACCAAGCTTCCTTTGTATTACACCTTAGTTTATCCTTATATCGTCTATTGTAACTCCGTATGGTCGTCCACATACGTATCTAACTTAAATAGAATTTATTATTTGCAAAAGCGAGCTGTGCGGGCTATCACCAACTCAGACTATCGAGACCACTCTGCCCCTTTATTCTCCAAACTAGGAATTTTAGATATTTTCCAAGTCAATACGTTTGAAATCGCTAAATTTATGTTTTATTTCAAAAATAACTTATTGCCCCCATTGCTTCTCGATCTTTTTGTAAGGAATAGCCAAATTCACAACTATGGTACCAGAGCAGCCAGTAATTATCGAACGCATTTGTGCCGTACAAATGTCAAGCAGTTTACAATTCTCTACCAAGGTCCTAAAATTTGGAACTCTCTCCCTATTTCAGTCACTCGTTTGTCAACCTTTCTTAGCTTTCAGGCGAAATTGCAAGAGTTTTTACTTAAATAATCAGTGAATTGGCCAAGCCGCACATTCGCAACCCTTTTTCTTTACATAATTTATTAAGTAAAGAGGCGGCTCTCCCATAAGCCTGGTGGCTTCTTGAGTCTTATCGCTGTAATTAACTATTTTTTAATTGTTAAAATAAGGCAAATAAAGATGATGATGGTGATGCCCTTGTCCTCTTCTTAGTTTTCTCTAAGGTTAACTGAATTTACAAAGGCATAATGATTTAGAATGTGCAGTTAACTAAATAATGGTAATTGAACGAAGTGGAGTGCAATTTGGGCTGAAATCATAAGCATGATTGGGAGCGCTCGTTCGATTTGAAATCACAAGTATGATTTCAGACCAAAATTGCACGACACGAGGTTCAATTACCACTTTATTACATCCATTTTGAAATCGCCCAAATACAGGCCTTGATCAATTCAAATATTACTGATGCAGTACTGAGCCGATTTTTAAATAAAAAGAGGAACCGGAAGCGCTTTTTCATCTTTTTTTTGTATGCAAAACACAAAGACTTTGACGTCACGTGTCAAAAACTCAGTCAAGCGTAAAATGATGCGATCTAGAGCAAAAAATGGTGCAATTCGTGAATAAATCGCACCAATTAGAGCCAATCAGATTACAGGGACCACCAGTCATTTCAAAATGATGTAACAAAGGTGAAAATCGTACAACGCCTTGATTGATTTATTGGGAATAGTGGTTTATTAGGCATAGTATACTTAGTGATAAATTAAACGCCCTTAGCTTAAATCCGTATATTATCAACTGGTATCTTAGTTTTTTACGAAATCGCAAAACAACGGTTAGTGTTTGGGAGTAGCAGCTATTGCTGGTATAATGTAAACAAAGGCACAACACAGGGCAGCGTCAGTGACCCTTATTTGTTTATTCTTTTCATTAATGATCTCGATCTTGTAAACTGTCCTGATGCTTCTCTTAGTAAATATGCAGATGATACCAGGATGCAAGTTTTTGTAAATAAGGCCGGAACTGATTGTGCTAGTGATGTAATTTCGCAATACCTTAGCTGGTCAGGTACTAACTATGTGCCTTGCAATCTTTCCAAGTGTAAAGAATTAGTTTTGAAGAAGAAGGGACAAGTAAATCCTACTCCTATTGGTAATATACAGCAGGTCGAATTTCTAGTGCTACTCGGAGTGACTTTCCAAAATAATGGAAGATTTACAGAGCACATTAAACGAAAACTCTCCGAAGCGAGTAAGTGCCTCTATGTGTTAAGGAGCTTAAGGAAGGAAGGAAGGAAGGATATAACCAAGCAGAAATTGATCATCTGTTTCGGTCTCTACCTAAAATTTCGTATGGTTTACCGGTGTCTGCAGCCTCTGTGCCTGAACTTAATACTGTGCAGCGGTTCCTTCGTAGATATCATAAACGCAGTTTTGTATCCTATGCTATAGATGTATATGATTTGCTTGAGAAAACAGATAGGTCAATCTCAAAGAGGATTAGTTGCCTGCCTACTCATCCGCTGTACAATTTGTTGCCCAAAGTTAAAGAATCTTCCAAACGTTTGGGAACTCAAACAAGCCTACTACCTTGTGTCAACACAGAACGTTTCAAAGCTAGTTATATTACTAGACTGTATTTTAAATATGCTTTCGCTTTTTAACTTTTTAATTAATAATTTAAACATGTAAATATAGGTATGTATTTTTACTTGTATATTCTATAAAGACTTCAAGATTAAAGAAGACTTAAAGATTGTTAGGCAATGAATGAGAAACAAACCGAACATCCACAGCATGATATTTAACAATTATTCCACGAGCGCGCGTTGGATATGAGATGATAGGTAGCCAACGAAGCGCATAGCGCCTCGTTGGCTATAATCATCTCATATCCAACAAGCGCGAGAGGAATAATTGTTTTATTAAAAACGTTAAATTAAATTATTAAATTTTATTAAATTCTTAGCTCCCTATTAACTTTAAGCTGACACGTACGCTTGCCATATTTGTAGATTATGTTATATTGGCTGATATACCATAATGGCTAAGCCAATAAAAAGTCTTGAATTGCATTATCCAATGATCTAGTTTTTATTAATGCACATTATTACGAGCAAAGATAATTTTGTCTGGTATTGACTTAACTTGGTCGGCAAAAGTTATCCTCCTAAGGGGAAATTAGTGTGGGTACACTTGATTTTTATTTGGCTCTCTTGATCCCTTGACCAGCCTACAATTCCGTCTTTTAGGCTTTAGGGTAATTTTCCACCGTTCCGTCTTTTAGGAGTTGCCGCTAGCAAATAACTGGAAAAAATGGGGTCAAATTTAAGGGAAAGGTAGGTAGGTAGGTAGACTTTATTTAGCCAGGGTGGCCTATTCAGCAACGAGGCTGATATCCAGAGGGGCCCTGGAGTAAAAAATTACAGTAGTTAAGAATACAAGACATCTTGAAAGCTGAAACCACAGGATAAAATTTAAAAATACAAAAGATATTTATAAGTAAAGGTATAAACAAACATGCAACAGTTTACAAGAATATAGTGCATATAAAATTTTAAAATTTTTAGGTAATAATTAAAACTTTGAAGGAAGAAAGTGACTCGGCGTTTTGAATACAACGAGGGAAAAGGTTAAAAAGAGCTGAGCCCGAATACCTTAAAGTTCGTTTTGCAAGGCTTAGTTTCGGTTTGGGCAGGGGCAAATCTGTTCTCCTGCGAGTATTATAGCTAAGTACATTACAATTTCTAATGAAATAGTCACTCAAATATTCAGGTACTAGATTATTTAGGCATTTAAATACTAAGGTACATTTATGCCTTTTCCGTTTTGTTTCTAGCTCCTCCCACCCTAAAACATTAAAAGTGTCTTTAGAAGAGTCACGCCTTAAAACGATGCGGGCAGCGCGATTTTGTAACCTTTGTAGGGTTTTGCTGGAGGTGGCTGACAGTTCACCCCACACGGTGTCCGTATAACACAAGATTGGCTCTATAAGTGTGTTGTAAACAGAATTCGCTGCTTTAAGAGTAAGGCAAGATCTTATTCGAGCTAAGATTCCCAGTCGCTTGTTGACTTTGTTACAAACCGTGTCAATATGCTCTCTCCAGTGAAGCTGCTCGTCGAGCATATCCGAGATAATTAAACTTCATCACTCTCTCTATGTCCTTTCCTTGGATCTGCAGTACAAATTCTGATGAGTTTTGCAGTAATTGCCTTGTTCCAAAAAGTAGTCCATTCGTTTTGCTATGATTTAATATTAGTCTGTTACTCGTCAGCCAGTGCTCAACTCGTTTGAGATCTACTTGTAGATTTTCCCTGAGGGCGTTGACATGGGACCCAGAGTAGTAGATGACTGTATCGTCGGCGTACATGCTAATTTCGGAGTGCATCAGACACTTAGGCAGATCATTTATGTAAATAAAAAATAGTAATGGTCCTAATAAGGAACCTTTCCGAACGCCAAAGTCTACAGGAAGGCTAGATGATAATTCTTTTCCATATTGAACCCTCTGCGAACGAGTAGTTAAATAATTTCTGAACCAAGTTAAACTGTGTCCTCTAACACCAAAGTGCTGTAGCTTATGAAGAAGGCAATGGTGACCAACGAGATCAAAGGCCTTTTTTAGATCGATAAAGGCAGCTCATGTTAACTGTTGCTTGTCCAGTTGTTCTGAAATATGATCAACTAGGTAAACAGCAGCGGTTTCAGTAGAATGTTTCCTGCGGAAACCGTACTGAAAAACTGAAAGAACTTTGTTTTCATCAAGAAAGGACAATATTTGAACTTGAATGGCACGTTTCATCACCTTGGAAACCAGGGGGAGAACTGAAATTGGACCATAGTTGTTCTCGTCATCCTTCTTCCCAGTCTTGTAAATTGAAGTGACTCTAGCTTCCTTCCACTGTGATGGAATTTCACCCGTCGAAATAGTGAGGTTTATAAGATAAGTGACCGGCTTGGCTATAACGGAGGCTGCATCTTTAAGGAGTTTTGCAGGGATTTTGTCGAGTCCAGTAGCCTTTGATAATTTAGTTTTGTCCGCTCATTGCGCACAAAACTGGTATCAACAGAAAATAGAGTAAAGTCCTTATCAACTCTAGGGACTAAAATTTGAGGAAAGGCAGAGTCTTTAAAGACATTGCATAAATTCCTTGCAATCGATGTAAAAAACTCGTTAAACTTTGTCGCTGACAAATTTGATGGGCTACTCTTGGTTGTACATTTCTTTTCATTCGGTAAGATATTGTTTATATAAAGTCTTCCACATTTCCTTAGAGTTCTGGTCATCTGAGAGCTTGTTTGAATAGTAATTGCATTTCTCTTTACGCATTTTGGTGATGACAGCATTGCGTAATCTTTTGTACTTACTCCAGTGTAGCTCATTATTTGTTGATATCGCTTTCTTGTGTTCATAATCACGCTTATGCATGAGATCGTTAATCTCAGGCGTTAACCAGGGCACCGATCTTCCGCGAACACCTCGTGTTTCAATTGGTGCGTGTTTGTCAGCTGCTGTCAGGAATAGATATTTGAAAGATACCTTTTGTATCCTGAAGGATATTAGAAGCGAAATAAAGGGATAAACAGAAAACACGTGGACTTCACAGTAGACATTAACTCAACTGTATTGTTCAGGTATCCCATCATCTTACATGACGTGACCCACAAGTACTACAATACCCACGCCTCATTGGGAGTTTGTTCAAGTTCCAAAATATCCCAAGGGATATTTTTTAAATCATCTCAAAACAGAGCGAGGTTGTAGTGTTTATAATTCCTGATTTCTATCATTCTTGGTGGTGGAAGAGGGACTCTGTGAAGTTTCCTAATTCCAAAAATAGCCGAATGATCGGAAAAACCGATCGGTACAACTCCAGATACATAGAGTTTGGACATACAAGTAGAAATTAAATCGATTAAAGTTCTTGAGTTTTGGGTGATCCTTGTGGGCTCGTTGATTAATTTCTTTAAATTTAGAAGATTCATGGTACGCTGGAAATGTTTTGTTGTCGCATTTGGTGAGATGTGGTCAAAGTTAAAATCACCGAGAAGGACTATTTCAATACTTTCGTTTGTTCGCCGAGTTAACATTTCTTCCAAACTGTCCGTGAAAGTTGATGGATCGAGATTAGGCAGTCGGTAGATGGCTCAAAAACGGATCTTTCTACTATTCGGTTGTGATAACTCGAACCAAAGAGCTTCAATATCGTCGGCGCTGATGTCCATGCGCTCAGGATTTAGATTTTCGGCTATGAAGACAGCAATGCCACCCCCATTTCGATCTCTGTCTCGTCTCAGTATCTGATAGCCCGGTAAATAAAGTTCAGAGTCCGGGAATGAATCGTCGAGCCAAGTTTCGTTCAGGGACAGGACGTGAGGCTTGTGCTTGTCACAAAACAACCGCAACTCAGTCAACTTATTTCTCAGACGACAGATGTTTATATGAAATATTCGAAGACCTTTCTCCTTCAAGGGCTGTGATGGACCAGGTCCTGGGTTGGGAAAAACATCGTTGGCCAAGAGAACTAGACTTACAGCTAGGGTGATATTCAATAGCTTCGTAGCAAGAACCAGCTTTGTGGCCGGCGCCATTTTAGAAGGTTTGGCGCTTGACTTCGTTTGAGAAGGAGCAGAGTCGATTTGAGGCCGGCTTTGATCCTGAGCTATTGATAAAAATGGTAAATTCCCATTCATAGGCAGTTTGGGAACATTTACGAAGAGATGAGCAGCGATTTGGCTGACCAGAGAGATATTATCACGGAACCAGAAAAACGTGACCGGCCCGCCATTATGCATTATGCATAAATTGGTAAAGGAAATTGGTAAAGGCTGACAGTTTCCAAAGAAACTGTTTTGGGCTGCATCGGTGGGGGTAACGAAATAATTTTGATATATCGACAAAGTTGAAATGGTAAATTGGCCACCGTTACGATTATAAAAGCTAGCGTTTCGAGCGTTAGGTCTTCGTCGGAGCGAATAGAGGAATTGTGGGTTGTGTGTGCTTTTAAAGGCAGAAAGTGGAGCTACGTGATTGGTGGGAACATGGCAACGAGAAAAACACGAATAAATTAGTGGAATGAAAAGCGTTCGTTGATACCTGTGGGATTTAGACTGCCGGTTTGAAAGATGAGCTTTTTGTTCAGGAGTTTTGCGGCTTTCCGTGCTAACAAGTGTAAGGAAAGACCGCAGATTGCCATATGTTGCTTAGAAAGATTAGGTAAATTAAAATGCCTAGCGACTGGTTTCATTTCATTCTTCTCCACGTCGCGAAGGTGTTCTCGGAATCGGTCACCTAGTCTTCTGCCTGTTTTGCCGGTGTAAATCATTTTGCAATAAGTGCAAGTTATGCAATAGATTATATTGGCGGAGGTGCACGTGAAGTGATCGGTGATCTGAATGGATCGTTTGGGTCCCGATATTTTCTCAGTGTTGTGAATGAAAGGACACGTTTTGCATCGCGCACGAGCCCATTTAAAAGTGCCTGGTTGGTCATTAGTCTGAAAAGAACTTCTGACCAAAAAATTGCCTATGGTTTTGTCGCCGGTTTGCATGAAATGAGCGGAGGCTGTGGAAAGACATATACATAGGTAACACGAAAAGCTGCAAAACTCTTGAACAAAAGCTCATCTTTCAAACCGGCAGTCTAAATCCCACAGGTATCAACGAACGCTTTTCATTCCACTAATTTCTTCGTGTTTTTCTCGTTGCCATGTTCCCACCAATCACGTAGCTCCATTTTCTACCTTTAAAAGCACACACAACCCACAATTCCTCTCTTCGCTCCACGAAGGGCTAACGCTCGAAACGTCAGCCTTTATAATCGTAACGGCGGCTAATTTGCCATTTCAACTTTGTCGATATATTCAAATTATAAGGGAAATTGGGTTTTGTTCGAGTACGTTCCGAGTAAGGGGGGTTTCGAATTCACCGGGTTCGAGTTAGCGGGGTTCTACCGACAGGATCTATTCTCACCATGCAAATTAGACGAATTAGTGAAATAGCCTCTTTTTTGTGCAGAAAGTTATTTCTTCCGCTGATATGTAAGCCGTAAATTTCATAGTAGGATAGTAGTGTTTTGGACACCTGGTCGAGAAGAAATTTTTCAAATTCTTCTTGACGGCTTCCTTCTGTTAACTTTCTTCTGTCCTCTCACGCCACGAGAAATCCCCACGCGCATGACCCCACGCAAACCTCTCTTGCTCTCACGCTAGCTAGTCTAAGTGTGGTCATGGGCGTTATCGTCGTGGCAATGAATGAGCCAAGCGCTTTACTGTCTTTGTACAAAATTTGTGCAACATGCCCTGTCATCCGTTCCGTGTTTTAGGATTTGGGGTAATTTTCCACCGTTCCTGGTTTTAGGATTTGGGGTCATTTTCTGCCGTTCCGGGTTTTGGAATTTGGGGGTCATTTTCCGCCGTTCCGGGTTTTAGGATTTGGGGTCGTTTTCCGCCATTCCGCCGTTCCACCGTTCCAGCTTTTAGAGTCACCCATAATAGCAGCGCTCGTTTCCCAGTCGGATTTTTCACAGCATGGGCTGCCAAGTACATTTCAAATCGTTGGATCCACTTTTTCCATCGAAGACCTACAGAGAAAATGTCCTCGTGCACAGAGGAATTAGGAAACAGAGGCAGAATATTACTAGCCATGGTAGACGATAGTAATATAAACAAAATGTAGAATCGTAGAAGTCGTAAATTGAAGACTTGAATATTAATCAGTCAATCGTAGTGTCGGCTAAACGTCGAATTTTCCCAAGAGAGTTGTTGTAGAGACCTGTAATACTTTCCTTGAAGTCGTAGTAGCAGTTTATCTTCCCACCATCGTCGCCAAACATAAAATATCAGTAACTTAAATGGCATAAAAGTAACCTTTTTAATCGATCTTCATACGATACTCGCTGAGTACATACATTCCTCGTGTTCTGTACTTTTCCTAAATTTGCTGAAACAAAACATTTAGATATTAAAAATCTAGCCCCGTTAGCCAGAGGGTATAACATCCTTCTTACACTCACCAAATGACATGTAGCACAGGTACTTTCTGGCTCAAATAATTCTTAAGTTCTTTGGTTAAATGCAGGGTTTATCTAATTGAGTCTCCATGAAAACCTCCCATCTGGTAAATATCTAAAACGGCGCAAATTATCGCTTTCTTTTACAACTGCACTCACCTGCACCAGCAAAAACCGACGAAAATCTTATTACAAACAAAATACAAAAGAGGAAAACGAACTGAGTTGTCGTTCTAATCTCGAGAAAAGTCAAAGAACTCATCCTTGTGGAAATTCTTGGTGGTGAAGCTTTAACAATATGCAAAACATTGCAGCTCTCCGTAAGTTTTGAATTTTTTTTAAATTTTCCTGTTAAACAGGAAGACTTCAAATAACAGATGCAAAAAGGGAGGTTTCTCGTCTCCCCAAGTTGACTTAGAAATACAATTACAATTTTTTTCATTATTATGTTTGTACAATTTCTTTTTAAAACGTCAAGCTAATGGAACTACTCACGCAGACTGAGTGAATGATCACAGATAACATTTGATAGTGTAGTCTGAAAGGTGGTCCTATGAAAGATTTTTGTCAGTTACCCGAACAGACGTCATCGCAAACGTTGAGTGAAGGGTTGTTATCAGTCAAGCGTACTGTACATGTACATGTACTGTACATGTAGTCCAGTTCGAGAAAACTTCAGTGGCCGAGGGTCGCTTGCTCGTAGTTTGCTCGATGCAATCTGTTGCTGATTTTTAGCAAGAAATTCAAAATGATTCATAATCCCGTTATGATCGTTTCGTTGGTGGTGTAGATGTCGTTCACATCGATCATAATGGACCAGTCATTAATTGTCGCGACGCGAGGGAGGGGGGCGGAGGAGGGTGAGTCTGGTGGAGGACTTTAGGGAGGATCATATGGTTTTCATGGGGGGCGGAAGGGGGATCATTTGTCGCCAACAGA
>NC_142521.1:30095095-30112595 GCF_964205215.1 Stylophora pistillata | reverse complement strand
GAGTGCTTAGCAAACCTTCCAAGTGCATCCATAAGTTAATAGTATACGCTGTGCTGATTACCATTTGTCTTACAGCACAACATTGATATATTGTGGCAAAAGACTTCCCTTTATTCAACACTAAAATCTTACGCGACTAGAGAAAACAAGCGCCCGGAAACTAGTCTTTGCGTCTGCTCACGTCAGTAGCGTGCACCTATGGGAAAATGGTGGACACAGAGCACGCACTTTCCTTTGGCCATGTTACAGTAAAAATCTCTTCTCAGACGACTTGATGACTTTGAGAGCCGTTCATTTCATCATCTATAGTAACATTAACTGTCAAGTCAACGAGCAATATTCAATTTAACTTTGCGGTTTCCTTCGTGACAGAAAAATCTTTCATGTGCCACCTCTGTCTTAAGCTAACAGGGAAAGTGCCAGTCTGAGGTTTTGAAAGAAGAATAATCAAATTATTTCAACAATCTGATTTATCAAGTACAATCTGCTCAGAGTAAAGATTCGCGTTTTATTGAATTAAATCAGTTATCATAGGTGAAATTTAGAAAGTGTAAGTTCCATACAGTGTCAGTTGCATTGTACAATAAAAATTTTCAATTGTTCTCAAGTGGGCATGATTCTCGCAGCGAAGGTCAAACAATCAGTGAACTTCACCAGTGCATACCTTTTCACAATTACATCACCTCTTGGTCAATAATGATGTTAATAGTAATGGTTAGAAGATAGTAAGGAGTCCAATTCGGCCCGCGATCGTAAGTGATAAACCAAATCGGAGGACCGCGAGGGAGGAGTCCGATTTGTCAAACATGGAAATGATCACTGACCGAGTTTGACGACACGTAGTCCTGTCAAAATTTAATCTTTGAAAGTAGGGCTTGTAATTCCAATCTTTAAACATTTAACCATTACAATCTTAGATAAACATACTCCGAAAAGCTCTAGAAACAGCTTCCTATAATTGGACTTGGGATGGTAAGCCATTGCTATGGTTACTGTAATCAAGTCAGACTCTGTTAATACTACATTCACGTAAATTTGCTCAATGTAATTGGTCGATGTAACTCTGCGATTCTAGACGATTACACTATCCAATTACAACTTTATGGTACTGTTAGTGAAAAATAAGGCAGTTTATCCAGTAATCAAACTCTAGGAAATTGTGAATGCTATAATAAATACTGTTATCCCTACACAAAATTGCATCATCCCCGATCTAACATTCACAAGCTGAATGAAAATTTAACAGAAATTTAAGCGACACTCTCGGCTTTTCCTCGTGTGCCTCCTACGCCACCGTCATTCCGTGATCTATTGCCCAATAGAAGCATGGCAAAATGAATTCTATTTGTTAAGCGAATGTTTGACTAATGTTAAAACTTTTCTTACTTCCTCATTCCTTCACACAATAGACCCCCTACTTATAAAAACCCCCAAACGAAGTCTGTTATTGTCAGACGAAGCGCATAAAAGATTAAATCAAGTTTTTTAAAATTTCAGTTCGTGCAGAGCTACTCGCTAGTTTATCATTTAAAAAACTGAGTTTTAAAAAAGTCCCCCCGATAAAACGCTCGTCAGCTGAATAGTAATTCAAAATTTAAGTGACACACTCGGCGGTTGCAGCTTGTATCATCATTCTACGATCTATTACTGACCAGGCACAGCGCACCAGGCAACATTGAATTTATTTGTTTTGCACATGCATGCTTGACTACCGTTAAATAATATAAGGATGGGTCAATACTGATACCAAATATTCGATACTGGCGATGCAGAGGTCTGATCGGAGAATATCGATACTAGCGAAAAGTTTCGGTGCTTTCAATACTGCCCAAAATAACTCAATATTACTGCGTTTGTCACTAATCACCTCTTCTTGAAATTTACATTGTCTTCATATAAAAGGGTTATATGAGTTTGCAGCTTACCAAATTACATTATGGCGGGCCCATTGATCACATCTTTTCAAACTAAATGAACGATTAAGTAAATGAATCGATCGATCTCACATTCATTAGACACATGTCAAAAACCACAGTATTGTTTACGGAAAGAACAACGTTGATTGACTAATCAGGCGATTCCGTAACACTTGAATTTTCCCAAGGTATGGTAGCCCTGCTCTTTATACCCGTTTGTGCCAGACACTGTATCTCCTGTATCTCCAAACCTCAGCTGCTTAACCGGCAGATGAGTCCTGTTCGTAAGGACACCACTATCTTCACGCCATACACGGTCATTCACATGACAGTTACAGTGCTTTGATGGGTCTGCACATGTCTTCGTAATTCCGCATGCACACATATGATTTTCAGGTGTTGCACCACTCCAGTAGGTCATTTCCACAGAATCACGTGAAACCCAAAAGGCATCTTTCAAAATAGAACCGCGGCACTCGTACTTTATGAACTGCTCACAGTGCTGGGAAATGTTGACGAGACTCACCAGCTGAGAAATGGTTGCTCCTTTGTAGTGTATGTCCCGTGAATATAATCCCTTACCTTCATATCCGTCCACCAGTGTCCGTTTCTGGCTGTCGTGACTTATTACAGTCACGCCAACACCGTCCTTGTCACTCATGTCACAGGTGACATTAAATGCCGACAATCCTCCATCGCCATCGGGATCAATTAGGTATGGTCCAGTTTTGGCATTAGGATCGAGCTTCTTTAAGTCGCTGCAAGATTTTGGAAGCGCTGAAGAGACCGAGGAAAGAAAATTGGAAATGAAGGGTGTGTCAATTTTCACAAAAGTTTTTGTGGCCACTGCCTCATGTAGGAGGCGAAGCTATATATGTTGCTGAGATCAGTGAGTGAGTGAGTGCGAAGTGCATAAGTGCGTAAGTCGAGTGAGTGAGTGAGTGAGTGAGTGAGTGAGTGTAACAATAGAATTCTAATCTTGGCCCAATTTTGACCGATGTTTCCACAGGGAGCCCACATAAGCGGCGTGTCTGGTCGTTTGTTGGAAATATAAAGAAATGTATGGGAGAATATTGAAGATTCGTAATATCGTGTGACCTGGTGTGAGGTCTATGGCGCATCAGTAGATGAATCGCCGGCGCGAATAGGCCCCTGACTCCCCTCTCACATGAGGCATTTGAAACAGGGCATTGTTTACCATCATCCAATCAGCGTGGTGCAAACAGCGTGACGGTTGCTTCCTGGCACACCAAATCTGTGCCGCGGATGCCGATCGCTCGGAAAGCTGCAATTCTCGAAAGTTTTTTGGCGGTTAGCGCTTGGATTTTGAATGGATCTTCGATTGAATGACACGAGGAGAAGCGTCAACCTTTTAGTTTATCTGGTGTTTGATTTGGAAGCCGGGTGATTCTAGTTTCTGGGTGAAAATCGGCTTCGCGTTGGAGCGGTCGAGAATGAGCTTTCCACCCTTGTCTTCTTCATATAGCGTGGAGCAACACTCAACGCAGAATCTACCAAATCGCTCAAATTCGCCATTTACAACGACAGAAGCGACAATACACAGCAAGTGAGGTAGGTTTACATTTATTTTGAGCCTAACATAGGCATTCCTCGAGATAAGTTTACGATATTACGACTCTTCAATATTCTCCCATATATTTCTTTATATTTCGAACAAACGACCAGACACGCCGCTTGTGTGGGCCCCCTGTGATGTTTCCCAGTCCTACTTATTGTTTTTTTTTTGGATTATCGACATTCACACTCGACACACAGTTGAGTTCTCTCCTTTTGTGATTTCTGGATTATAGCCACAAGTACGATATGTTTTCAGTTTTTTTCGTGACACTATGGAAGATAGTAGAAAGCGATAAACATCTTACAAGCATTTTAGGATTGTACGTGATTTAAAACAGAAGTTGTTCTTGCAGAAACATCTTGAAAGGTGTGATCTGAACTTCATTAAACTATAGGGAAAATTTTTTCTTTGAAGAGAGAGCATTTTACCGTTTGAATCAGCAAATTGTGTAGATCCGACGATATAATCATTTCACTTCTTGCCGTACGTGACGCCACAAAAGAAGATAAACATCTCAGAATAATTTCACAGTGGCATCCACCGACGCATAATTGTCGCACTGAAGCTTTTTTTGCCCTTTTTTGTAAGTTTAAGTGAAAAATCTGTTAACAGGTAACGTATAACAAGAGCAATCCCTAATTTGAACCGCTTACCAAATTTTTGCAAATCGCCAAATTTTCGCCAACCCTAAAAGAACCTAAAAAAATATTTACCTTTTTCGCAATTTTCTCCCGTGTAACGAGCTTGACACAGGCAAACGTATCTCTTATATGTAAATCCACTAAAACAGGTTGCACCATGGAGACAGGGGTTACTAGAGCATGGATTCTAAAGAGATAGAAAAACATTTTAAGTGATGCATAGTCTAGTAAAATCAAAGTGGATAGAAGAGTATTTTATCGTAGAAACTGCGGTTTTTAACAAGGATTTCCAGCCCTGAGAAAAGTTGTCAGTACACATATGTAAAATCGCGACAATTTTTACGTATGTTTGATATCACCAATTATTAAAAACTGAGTCATTGGATAATGCAATTCAAGACTTTTTATTGGCTTAGCCGTTATGGTTTATGAGCCAAGATACCATAATCTACAAATATGGTAAGCGTACGCGTCAGCTTAAAATTAAAAGGGAGCTAAAAAACTTAAGTAAAATTTAAAATTGAATTTAATGTTTTTAATAAAACAATTATTCCACTCGCGCTTGTTGGATATGAGATGATTATAGCCAACGAGGCGCGTAGCGCCTCGTTGGTTATCTATCATCTCATATCCAACAAGCGCGAGTGGAATAATTGTTAATTAGCTGATAGCACGTCACTCGCCTTTTTCGTCGCTCTGTCAAGCTGATGAATGACTTGCAATGCGTTCACTACTCTCAATTAAGGATTAACATATCATTCTTTATGTATTAAAGCTGTAATTTTATACCGTAGTAGCCCAGTAGAGAAAGTCCTCTTTTGGTTTGAGATCATCAGGATGTTGGGTGTGGTCAGAGTCACTAAGCTGGCAGATCCTCATGCTGTCGTTTTTAGATAGACCGATGTTCACCGACACACAAGAGCTTTCCTGAAGGCACTGGTGTATACAATTACCATTTAGCTCCATTTCCGTGGTTAAGTTAATTTCTTTAATGACGTGATCCTGCAAAGCAAGACCTCCAATCGGCTTCAAAAAATGCATACTTCGGCAACCAAAAGCTGAAAATAATTTGATTTAAAATGAACAGTGTTATTAAAACTACAGAGAAACAAAACAACTATTTGGTGGGGAAATATGCGGCACTAATACTCATCCTCGGACATTCCCTGTTTCGAGATGTGAACAGTGAACTTCGAGGAACAGATAATGTCCAGTGACAGTTATACGACATGTGAGAGCATGTTTTCTCACCAAATGGACACCATTGTGGTTATTATCCTCAAAATATTTCGTAACTTGTAAGAAAAATGTTTACGAAAAGGCTGGTACCGTTTATTGCGTGGGATACTCACTTTTCAATGTTCTCTGGTACAACTTTATGGAAAATAAACATGTCCCCTCTTCTGTAACACTTATTAAATAAAGCTGTTACTTACTTACTTACTTACTTTCTTACTTACTTACCATCGAAGTGAGCGTCAGGTTTGGGGAATAGTACTCGAGGTATATCCTCGAATATTCTCAGTTGCAGTCGGGGCTTATTTGGTCGCGTGATTCGTTTAGACCCGATAATGCTGCGCCAACAGAAATAGTTGATGGATTATAATAAACAACTATTCACCGAAGTTTTGGAGAATATCCAACGACACTGAGGTAAAAAGTTGTTTAAGCATATATCAAAACAGTTGGATAATATAGCACAAAAAATATAATTTTAACTTATCTATTCCAGCAACGATTATGATATCTTCGGGCGCATTCCCGAGCGAGCTACTTGGAGGTGAATGGCAAAGGATATTCGATGTTTGATCCTTTGGTTTAGTATCTGACTAACACCAATCGGTTAAAAACTGGAGCACGGCTATTGAATTTCTAGCCATCTGATTGGCTGAACTGACCCATGTTATGGGCTTTTATAACCCTTCCATTAAACTTGTTATCACGCAATAAACAGTTATCACGCAATAACCACCGTTCGCGTGAAAAAGAAACATAGTCAACACAAGAGTTTCAACTTTTCCGTTCTCCTATTTACAGGGAAGGAAACCAAATTGGTTTTTATTTTTGCTTGCTTGCGTCAGCCACGCGCATTCGCCATCAGATCACCACTGGCTTTTTTACTGTGTTTACGAGCAGTTTAATTGCGCTGTGAAAATTAATGGGAGGGTTATAAAATAAATAAAACCCGTTCTCGCTTGCTGGTATATCGGCTGATAATGCTCTTGGCTGAGAGATTGTCCTCAAAACTTCATATTTGCCCCCGAAGCTTCGCTTCTCGGCCAAATATTCATTTTTCGGAAAATCTCTCAGCCGCGGACATTATCAGCCGACATACCAGCCGCCCGAAGGGGTTTATTTACTTAATAACCTACGTGCTCTCAACTCATAACCTAACTTCGACAAATATGGTCAATGAATTCGTCAGCGAAGTGAAAGAAAAGGAGTGTGGGTGACCTGTGAAGCAATGGCGGAGAAAATCGTTTTGCTCGAGAGCTTACAAGTAAAGAAATAACAAAGTTACAATAGAACACGTGACTCCCAGATCATCGAAGAGAAAGACAATAAATTCTATAGGGAAACATTTCAACGTGCGTAACGGAAATTTAGGTCGTTTTTATTTGCTAATATGATTCGTAAACTCTTTCACACGTCGGCGAGAAAACAAACAACTTGCCGAATATGAGATCATCATAACCTCAAATTCGGCAAGCTTGAGCAGAATAATTGATAAATTTTGGCTAAACGCCGAAGACTCAATCCAGATATCCCATGATAGTCAGTAGGCACTAGTTTTCATTTTCACGCAACAACTCAGAGTGTCAAGCGATGAGCACTGGCTGGTTATGTCATGAAAATTGAAAAACAAACAATTTCTGTAAAAAGAGTTCCGCTATATCAAACGAGAGCCCGCTGTCATCGACTGTTATGCTCCGTTTGAGGGTTGACCTTCGTTTTGCTTCTAGTCATTTTCAGTCATGCCGAGGAAACTGGGATACAAGTTCGGATGGATAGACCACTTAGTTGGATACAGATTTTATTTTACCTAAAGTGGTCAGGAAATGGTCGGGAAAAAAAGATTCGTCAAAAAAAGATTCGTCAAGGTCGGGAAAAGTCTGGGAAATTCACTTCAAGTCAGGAAAAAGTTTTTTTCCGAGAAGTTAGGGAATTTTTTTTTTTGTTAATTCACGTACTTTTCTGGGTTTTTATAGACATGAAATTTAAATGAACTAAATTGGGTTTCAGTGAATAAAAATAAGGTCTTATTGGGAGCACATGCGCTTAGTGGCTCTTCATCCATCAAATTCAAGATTTAACCGTAACTTAGAAAAGGTACGTCGATAAAAATGTTCTGGATTTTCTAAATATTGTTTTGTCAAGCGACGACTATCAGCTAATTTGGCCTGCATGAGACTTACTAATAGCATAAATGGAGGTCACTGCTTGAGCTAATTATGGAATTTGTAAATTTGGTCTAAGAAGTTTTACATTTGTCAAGGAATTCATAAAGCCATGACTGTAGCAACCATGTTGAATATACTTCTGTCTCAAAGCTAACTAAAAAACGTTATGTTATATAAAGTGTTGTCATATCACGTTATTGTTTCGGATTTTCTAGACTTTTTGTCTGTTCAAATTTGACAACGATTCAGAACTGATAACAATCACATGAAAACGCGATAAATTTGCATAAATGCTGGAAGACTTTTGAAAAATTACAATTTCCGCACCGCGGTTTTGAAAACTTTTGAATCACTGATATAAACGACGATTAAACAACCAAATGGGAAACTGAGGTAATAATTCGTGAACTTTAGTACTAAAATTTTCAAAAAATTCGTGCCTACACGTTTTTAAATATTTGTCATCTAATTCATAGCTGGTTGTTTGGACTTGAAAAGGAAACTCCTCCACAATTTGTTGAAATGAAATTTCTTAGTGATAAAAATGAAATAGAGATATTGTCATCTGTCTGCTGAAGCGTCAAAAAACAACATGAACGAGACGTTTCGATCAAAACTGGACTTTCACATCTCTAAAAAACTATGGCCTGGCAACGTATCTAAGCTAATTTGTCTTCAGAAAGCGCAGTGTCAATGTCATCCATAACTGCATTCCAGTTTTCTACAAGTTTTCAGGACACAGTGGAATATCTTTCTCTGTTTGTGAAAATTTTTTTTACTTCCGAAAACGCTTCCTTCTTCCTAGTTCTTCTACATTTGAAAGAAACACATTTCTTTAACCATAATAAATTATGAATGCCAATTCAAAGGGCGAAAGCACTCAGAAATTACGGGAGACTGACATTTTCGGCATTCGTTTTCATACCTGTTATCTCCGATGAAGTTTATTTTTGCATTCCCAATGCTTAATGTGACAAATGACGCTCACTATACTAAACTTAAGTTCTCAACTTATTATCAAATATTTCTCATCCCTTGCAGGATTGCAGGATTCAATCAATTTTTCTTCTAAATATGTTCGCCTTGCGGATAAAGTTGAAGTTTCCTAATAAACCAACTTGAAAGTGTTATAAATATTTCATTTCATCTCGAGCAGCTGGCAAGACATATTTCGTTAAGCCAGAAATTATAGCCGGAGTGTGGAGTTTAATCAAGAATTCTGGCCACAGCTTTTTTATTTCTTCATCTATCGTTTTCTCTCACTTCACGGATTTAAAAGTTCCGATGGTTCACTAGTTTAAACACTTCAAGAGCAGATGCCTTTACTGTTCCCTTTAAAATTTGTTCTTGATGAAAATAAATTACAAAGCTTGGATTCGTGCGCTGACGTGTCATACAGCAACAAAGACTTTTTAACCTTAACTGCGCTATGGCCTGGCAACGTACCAATGCTAATTTGTCTTCAGAAAACACATTCTTCGTTCTTCATAATTTAAAAAAAAAGCCACAAACTCAAATTTGTCATAAAATAACAAGTAATAATGTCCTCCCAGCCTGATGAGATGAGAAATTGCATTGCTAATACGTTTCTCGAGTTGAGTTGTCAGTCAATTGCCTCTAGAAGTTTGTTCGCAGTACCGTTCTCACAGTCATTACGGCAAAGATAGAGAATTAAGAACGCGGAGATATAATTTTGCTAAAACAAGACGTCCAGATTGTAAAAACCTAGCGCCAAATGATTATGTAATGCAGGTATTTTCTGGTCCAGAAAATTCTCAACATCTTTGGATAAGGGCAGGGCTTACCTAATTGTGTCTCCATGAACACCTTCCATCTGGTGGATATCTAAACGGCTCAAATTATCGCTATCTTTGTCAAATTGCACTCACCTGCACCAGAAAAAACCGATAACAATCTGTTTACCATCAAAATGTAAAAGATTAAAGGACAAGTTGTAGTTCCAATCTTGAGAAAAGTCCAAGGACTCATTCTTATGGAAATACTTGGAGCAGTTTTAACAATATGCAAAACACCACAGCTGCCCACAAGTTTTATATATTTTTTTAAATGTCTCCCTTAAACAGGAAGACTTTTAAATGATTTAACAGGTTTTATAATAAACATGAAAAAAACGCGCTTCTGATTGGCTGAAAACGCGTGCATTTTTGTCATGTTACACGTGTTACACGTGAAAATTACAAACAGCACGCGCTGTCAAAATTTCGCCTGTCTTGACTTCCTGTGATGCTGTAGACTACAAGTAGTCCTTCCTTTTCGACGAGGTCTGTGGCGTGAGTCAAAATGGTGAATAAAATTGATGTTAGCGCGCCTTTTGGAACTCTTGGGGTGACGCCGATGCTCCGCAGGAGCTCCATCAGTAAGGCGCTCGAAAAGTAGAAGCTACAGACTAATTAAACCCAAGAGTTTGACCTTGCACGGCTGAGTGGTTTTCGGGCGTCAAATTCTCATCTCAAGAAAGCGATTCGTTATCTTAATTACCAGTCAATCTTCTCTAAGTAAAGAGGATAATATGTACACCAAATTTATGGAATAAAAATATTGGTCAACACGCTTGTGCATGCTGTGTACACCAAATTTATGCAAGAAAACAGAAAGGTAAACATGCTCGTTCAAAAGGCAAATTGTTTCGTAAACTTTGCCCCGTTTACGAGGGGTTTTTTTGACATGCTAATACTCTCGCACAGTAGACTCGACGTGTGTTAAAGCAAAGCGTTTAATCAAAAGTCTCTCTCATTCGTCTTACAACGGTGTGTAAAAGACTCTCTCGAAAAGGTGGGGCCCTAGTGTTAGATATGGAGATATCGCGTAAGAGAACGTCTAATCGGATCTCCCATTGGTCGTTGCTACGTGATAATCAATGAAAGTTCGTTCAAGGTTACCTCAATCAATGATGTTAAGAAACTTAACATCTGTTCTACTCAAATTACGAAGTCTCCAACAAATTGCACCTGTTTTCCTTGTCCATTACTTGAAAAAACCTAATCATTGCCAGAACTCTGGGACATTTAGAGCCCGCGCATATCAGCGGTAATGTTACAGAAAACAATGGCGGCCGTAGGCTCCAAGAGAGAGCGTTCGATCATAAATTACAAGGATTTGAATGAAATATCGTGTGTTCTTTTGTATGACACTGCCAGAAAAAGTAAAGGGAAGTTTTTTTGAAGTGGATAGGCTCATTGAGAAGAGGAAAGTTGGCCATGTGAGTACATGTCAGAACGAAATGTTTTTTCGATTAATTTGATTTTGTTATTTTTTTGGGATGATCGTGAGACATGTCTGTTCTTTCATTGTCAGAAAGAGGGGTATCTTGTGAAATGGAAAGGTTGGCCACTGCAAGCCTGCAGTTGGGAGCCAGAAGATCACCTCACACCACCACGGTGAATGTTTGCGTTATATAACTGATTCAGTTACTCAATGTCCTTCTTCTCGTCTTTTCTTTCCTTTTTTCACTGAGTTTACCATGTACAACCGTTGATGTAATACAGAAATAAATGCAGTTTTACGATCCACAAGCTTCTAGTTTTATTTTATTTGAAAAGTCAAAACTTACGAAAAGCCTGTCAAGCCGGATAGCTACCGGTTAGAGGTGGCTGGAAGAAACTTCTACCACGCCATGCTAAGAAGTTTGAAAGGGAAGTCTTCTACTCCTGTATATGTACAAATTGACATTGATGTGCAGAGGTATCTATGGAGAGATAGAGGGGTTGTATCTGAACACCCTGGATACAAACTTTACAATAAAGTAGACTTCTTCCTTTTTACCACCCTTCCTGAGAGCTGGTGGTATTACCTTGATCTCCATAGACAGGGTAAATCTGTGGATTTCCCTTTGAAAATGAAATCCCTTTTAAGCTGGACTCAGGTTCAATACACTAAAGATAATGGAATGCTGAAGCAGGCACCACAAGCACCAGTTGAAAAAGTGATAATACACTTTTGCAAGAAAGCATGCAATATTACAAAATTGTGAAGCTTGTTAATTACAGAATGCAGGGCCACTGTTTTGTTCATCATCAATGCCTCTCCAATTGGCCCAGTTCCAATGAGAGATTGGACATTTCCTAGAGCTTCAATTAGAATTAGTGTATTGGCTTCAATTTTAAAACCCTATCATCAAAAATCAATCATTTGTATTGTCAGAAATAGCTTTCCTGAGAATTTCCCTCAGCTTGTCTTCTCTCCTACATTTGGTAGCAATTCCCATTTCTTTGAGTATGGTTTTTATCTCAGGGATGGTCATTGTGTCCACATCACCCTCAGTAATTGGTGGTTCATCATCTTATGTTGAGGCAACACACAGTCGTGGTCTCTTTCCTCTTAGCTCAAAGATGTCAGCTTCCCAATACTCATCTTTTTTTTTTTTTTTTTTTGGTATACTGGTGTGGTTGCCTTTCGACATCTTGAAGATGTTCAATTCTTTTCAGGGCTAGAATTGCCTCTTTGCATGCATCATGCTTGTTGCATTTGTTGTGGTATATGGAGCGTACAGTATCATTCATTTTTTCAACTCCTTGGCCTGTGAATAATTTAAAAGGGGTCTTGTCTCTGATGAATTGGGGTAGGTGGTAGGCCAATATATGAAAGTATGGGGTGACAGAAGCATTTTCATATCCAATGACCTCTCCACCAAGTGATAGATACAATTTTATCCACTCTGTTGCCTGTTTAGAATTAAGTAACAACAAATTAGTTTTTGTGCAAACCTAGGAATTGTACTATTAATTAAAACCATAACCATGTTAGCAATTACTTGAAAGGAGTTAAAATGAGAAGAAAATTCAACTTACATTCTTAAAGAAGGAATCTATGCGATTTTGACGTGGTTTCCAAACTGGTAATGTTTGGTATACGTTGTCAAAACCCTATAAAAATATAAGGATTGCCAAAGTTTTTAGTTTGTAATTTATTAACATACATCATTCCTCTACAATCGAAAGGACAAATGTATGGAATTTATCATGTGTTTGAAGATAAGAGACAAGCTAAGGTTCTTCAGTATGATGCCACTGTGTCAGACCAGAGAAAATGTAACTTAGCTGAAAAACAACAAAAAAAACACCTTCCATATTTTGGTGATTGAATCACAGTGTTCTGGATCAAGGATCTGTGGGAACTTCTTGGGAAGGCTTTGGAGCACTTTTTTCCTCTCATTCCCAACCATGCTTGTCCAATCATACAAGCCACTTGGCATTCCATCAGCATTGCGCTTCTCTCATACACTAAAGCTCACCCCACAACTGTTAATCGCCTCTATGGTTTTTTGCAGGGTTTTGTGTTTTCTGGCCGATGGTGCCTTGTTAAGGTTGTCTTTCTTGTCTTTCTCAATTGCATTGTTGAGAAGGTTCTTCTCCAATCTATCTGTAAACAGACAGAAAAACACCCCTTTGCTTTCAGTCTTTAAAGTATTTTCAAAAGATTTAAGCCAAGTTCTGTTTCCTTAGAGTGCGGCAAGGACTTATACTTATCCCCAAATTGTTATTTGTGAGCCAGGGGAAATCTGGGGACAAGGTTAAATAGGACTACATCCCAGGGACTTTAACATACATGTTGATTCTAAATGGATGAAGTACCTGTAACTCGAAGCTGTAAGTGAACCTCATCCACCCTTAGATTCTCAATTGGAATTTTTAGCAGAGCAGATCTGATGCATCCATAGTTGTTGTTTGATTTATTGGCGAGATCTTTGTTTTCAGCCAGCGTTCTCCAATTCCCATCCATCCAGTAATAGTTTTCTGGCTTAGTTGTGTCCCAGCTGTTGAAATAAACATAATTTGTTATTTTAAACTATTGTTCAGTTTCAATAAGAGGTGAATATTCCACCATTAAGACACATCTATTATATAAGAAAGGAAAGCAGGCTCTATGATTATACTTAATTGTAATTTTTTGTTTTTACCGGGCATCCCTATATCTATTTTGTAGTATATGGAGGCATAGTCAGCACATGCACTGTTCATCCCAAGAACTAGAAGAAGGACCTAAGCAATATAATTCATAACTGAAACACTTGATAATTTTTAAATTACAGTACTGCATTCACTTGAATATGTGCCACATTTAGTGCTTATTAAACCTGTAATTGTGGTAAGTGCTTATTCAGGAGCAGTGTTTATTTTAAGAATGCACTTTTAATACTTGAATGAATACAATACTGTGCGCAGCCCAGGCATGAAATCATGTAATTTCATTGGTTGCATAAGCAATTTAAATTAGTTTTCTTTGCCACTTGAATCTCATCAATTTTAAAAATTTTGTTAAAGGGGTGCAACATATACTGTTAAGTCCATATAACATGTTGGAGTGTTTGGGGTGCTTATTTCAATGTATGGCAAGATTTCCATAATTATATAAATTATGTTTTCTCTTACCCTGTAATCACCAGACAAATGGAAGTCCAAAGGTACCTTGTGACCATCCACCTAAATTTCTCCTTCATTAACCAGCTCATTAATTTCAGCAAACAGATCTTTGCAGGAAGCTTTCAGAGTATCATAATCCTCACTTCCAGAAACAATTCCAACTGTGTGATTTCCTGTTAAAATGCATAGTTTTACATGATTTTGTAAAAACATTTATGTTTACTTAAAGTTCCATAGCAACATTTACCTTGCACAGCTTCATTGCAAATAAGTGACTTTAAGCTTTATGGATTCTGTGCCTAATAAAGTATCTATCTATCTAATGTACCTATTCATCTACCTTTGCAGGACATTACTTTCTCTCTCCATCAGATAGCAAGGCAAATGAGATACCAATGAAATTTGTTATCCTTGACATTTTAGCACCATCACCAGATACCTTGACTTGTTTTTTCCAAGTTCACCATTTTCTCTCTAGAAAAGCGGGCAATGATAGAATTTGCCAAGAGTTACAATTTTGCAGATAATTATGTTTTTGGAGCAAAATGAGAGTTTGTGTGGGAGGGGAAGGGGAAAGAAAGACTTGTTATGTGACACTATGCAACATTCATAACTAGTGTTACCAAAGGTAAGTTCCACCAGACTTACTGTTGACAAACCTAAGTCTAGGTACCATGCTTAGGTGTTAAAGCAGAGCTGCTGAAGCTATAGCAGGACATACAGAGAGGGGTGGGGATAACAATTGGCTAGGCTCCTTTTTAGGAATTGCTTTTGCAAGATTATTTATTTAAACTATATATACCTTTTTAATTTGCACTCGAAGCTCTTCTTTGAAGCTCATTTGGGCTCCTGCATTTTTTCCTGGTGTCTTTGATATGTGAAAAATCTTGTTCAAGTCACTTCTGCATTGTTTGATCAAATAGCTTCTTGGAGCATCATCTACAATCATTGATACTTCATGGTAAGCTGCATCCCCAACACAAAACTTGTCCATGATGTAAAGAAGGGAGCGCACATTGTCTTGACGTTCCTGTGATAGATCATGAAATGATGTTCCGTTGTCTTTTCCCTAGCCAAGTTCAGTGGCTTTCCCATCCTTATCTTTGACTTTGACAGATTCAAGTGTCAAGCCAAATGACTCCAAGAACCACAGGGCCATTGCAGCCCTGGTTTTTACTTCTTTTATCTTCCGGTTCCCTTGGCGTTTACCAACCTCGTGTATAGGTCGGCCATTGTTTCTTAAGTTTCCACTGCAGTTGGTGCATATCATAACGCCCTCAAAGGGAAATACACTTTCCTCTCTTTTTTTTCACTTGCGACTTAGCTGCTACTTTCTTGCTACTTTCTTGCGACTTAGCTGCGACTTTCTTGCTACTTTCTTGCGACTTAGCTGCGACTTTCTTGCTACTTTCTTGCGACTTAGCTGCGACTTTCTTGCTACTTTCTTGCGACTTAGCTGCGACTTGCTACTTTCTTGCAACTTAGCTGCGACTTTCTTGCTACTTTCTTACGACTTAGCTGCGACTTTCCTGCTACTTTCTTGCGACCTAGCTGCCTGGCTACCTAGCTGGGCCGAGTGGGACGCAGGCTAGGTTTTTTGGCTGACAACGTCGACCTATCGTACTATATATGAGCCAAGAAACGAAATGGAAAAGCTGTACTTTGCGAAATAAGAATCTCTAGTTTGCCAAAGGACTTTATCGCTGCGTCTGCTAAACAATGCCAGGTCAGAGTGCCCGGGTAATGCGTGAAAAGTTATTGGGGGGGAGGGGTGGGGAGATTTCGAAATGCGGGAATTTTTTTCGTTATCATTTCTAATATGAATTTTTTTGGCCATAGCGTGGATATGTTTCAGGGTTAATTGGCGTGCATGGTTTTTTTTTTTTTTTTTTTCATTCAATTTTCGCTTTCGCGAGTATTTTTTTTTTGTACTTCGCTCGCCCTCACCCCTTAAATATTTTAATTTTTCGTCGTGTTTTAGCGAGGAACACGAACCGGAAGCAAGGCCTTTTCTCTTTTTATATGCCCTTGATAATACCACATTTGTATTGAAAAGTGTCAATACTCTGGAGGCGGTCTGCCCGGAAATTTAGACAAAACCACCACCCAAGAACTTCCGCTGGAAAGTACGTACACGCATATCTTTACCACAAACGTCACGCGATATTCAAAGGAATAGCTTTGTTGTTTACTTGGCTCATGTAGCACGACAGGTCGACGTTGTCAGCCAAAGAACCGGGACGCGGACTGGACGTGACGTTCAAGATCGCATTTGAACTCAAGTCAATTTATTTTAACAGAACTAGTTTGCCTTGATTTCGTAACAACGTCAATATCCGGTCTCACGCAATGCGATGACTCGTATTTTCTATTTCCAAGAAAAAGAAGAAAGGGACCCTCGACTACGAACATGGACTGCGAAAAAGAAAAACAAAAAAGGGACCCTCGACTAAATACCCTCGACCTCGACATAAGACCCTCGACCCTCGATGGCTCGACCAAAAGTTAGACTCAAATTTATGGAATAAAAATATTGGTCACCATGCTCGTGCATGCTGTGTACACCAAATTTATGGAATAAAACAGAAAGGTAAACGAATCACCTTTAAGTTTATTCATTGATTTATTCATTCATTAGTTCAAAATGGAGGCTCGGAGTGTCACACGTTACGTCATTGCCGACAGAATAAGTCATGATTACCAAATTTGTCACTAGCCTTTTTTTTTCGGAGGTTTGCCTTGTCTTTATCATAACAACTTTGCGCTATTGCCATGGCCCCCTTGTCAGATCTTTTCAAACAAAATGGATGAACAAGTAAATACAGAATAGATCGATCAAAAATTAAAAAGACACGCGTTGAAGATGGCGGTATTGTTTACGGAACGAACAACGCTGATTGACCAATCAGGCGATTCCGTAACACTTAAACTTTCCTAAGGTATTTTGGTAGCCCTGCTCGTTCTATTTTCCTTTCATGTTATAACCTGTGTGTCCGAACGTCAGCTGCTTAACCGGCAGATGAGTCCTGTTAGTAAGGAAACCACTATCCTCACGCCATACAAAATCATTCCCATCACAGTTACAGTAGGCTCGGCGGTATCTTGAGTCACTTGGTTGTGCACATGTGTTGGTCATTCCGCATGTGGAGTTATGAAGTGCAGGTGTCGCACCACTCCAGTTGGTCATTTTCTCAGAATCGCGTGAAAACGAAACGCCATCTTGCAATCCAGAATAGAAGCACTCGTACTTTATGAACTGTTCGCAGTGCTTAGAAATGTGGATGAGGCTCACCAGCTAAGAAATGTTTCCTCCTTTGTAGTGTATGTCCTGCGAATATGATCCCTTTCCTTCATATCCATCCACCAGTGTCCGGTTCTCGCTGTCGTGACTTATACCTGTCACACCAACACCGTCCTTGTCACTCATGTCACAGGTGCCATTAAATGGCGGCATTCATCCTTCGCCGTCAGGATCAATCAGGTATGGTTCAATTCTTGGATTAGGATCGAGCTTCTTCAAGTCGCTGCACGATTTTGGAAGCGCTGTAGAGACTGAGAAAAGAAAATTGCAATGAAGAGTCTG
>NC_142521.1:30087595-30090095 GCF_964205215.1 Stylophora pistillata | reverse complement strand
CTATTTTAACTATGAATTTTGTTTCTTGTAATGTATATTATACAACTAATTCAGTCTTCGGACTGCGAGGTGTTTCTTTTTAATAAACGATCTATCTATCTATCTGCTTATTCATGTTTAGAAGGATGTCATTCTTTACTGTTAGCAACGCCGTCTCCGTACTATGACTCGCTCGAGAGGCCGACTGCGCGATAGGATATAAACCGTTGGCGGACATATGACTAGAAGTTCCATCAAAGGCTGCCTTTTCCGTGAGCTTCGACACGAATGCCAAATTGCTAACATGCAGGTCTAAGGTTCTTGTTCACTGCATCAAGTCCAGGCTTGATACACGAGCAACCGCCGAGAGTGTCACTTAAATTTTGAATTACTATTCAGCCGGGGAGCGTTTTATCGGGGGGACTTTTATTAAACTTTTTTAAATGATAAACTAGCGAGTAGCACTGCACGAACTGAAATTTTAAAATACTTGATTTATTCTTTTATGCGTTTCGTCTGACAATAGCGGACTTCGTTTGGGGGCTTTTCTAAGTAGGGGATCTATTGTGTGAAGGAAGCAGGAAGTAAGATAAGTTTTAACATTAGTCAAACATTCGCTTAACAAATATATTTCATGTTGCCGTGCGTCTATTCGGCAATAGATCACGGAATGACGGTGGCGTACAAGGCACACGAGAAACAGCCGAGAGTGTCGCTTAAATTTCTGTTAAATTTTCATTTAGCTTGTGAATGTTAGATCGGGATGATGCAATTTTGTGTATGGATAACAGTATTTAATATAACATTCACAATTTCCTAGAGTTTGATAACTGGATAAACTGCCTTATTTTTCACTAACAATACTATAAAGTTGTAATTGGATGGTGTAATCGTCTATAATTAGAAGTTAAACGAGACTCACCTGTAAGTTGAAGTTTGATTGTAATTCTATGAGTCATCAGCCAGGAGTGTGGGGAGTGGTACGAGAGAGAGAGTAGCGCAATGCATCAACCAGGCTTTAGAGGGCCCAATGATTTCCTCAATGATTAACATACCACACCGGGTGGGGATATAAACCGCAAATAGGGTGGGCGTACCACTCCCCACACTCCTGGCTGATGACTCATAGAATTACAATCAAACTTCAACTTACAGGTAAGTCTCGTTTAATTTCCAATTCTATTTCATCATCAGCCTAGGTCGTGAGGGACTGGTACGAGATTTTAGAGCAATCATAGAGGCATCATTAGGAGAAGTTGTATTTCAAAAAACTAGGTGAACATATGATATGACCATGGTTTATTAGTCGTCAGCAAGCGCAACACTTGTGTATTACAACATGATAATGTTAACACAACTCTTCATAAAAGAAGAGTCAAATTTTACGAAAAAAATATTCTTTTTTATTTTTTTTTATTTTTATTTCTTTATGAGTAAAATCACTTGTTGGTGTCAGCCAAACACAGAATCGTGTCACAAAAATTGAATGCATTGTTGACTGGTTAATGTACTCCTGTAAATGTTTAATAACACATAACTTTTCATCTTCTGGATATGAAAGAAACTCAACAGGTTTAAGATGGGTACCCACACGACTTTGCTTAACTTTTTCAGTAATTACAAAGGTACATTTGTGGTCTGAGAGCTCCATATTTTTAAACTGAAAAGAATTTGACTGTCGATCTGACACCTTTGTTCACTTAGAAGAGTTAACAAGAAAGTCAGCTTTAAGGTCAACTCCTTCAAGGAAAGCTCTGATACAGATGCACCTTTACGGAAATAACTCAACACAATGCTCAGATCCCACATTGTTGTGTATCTAGGCAAGGAAGGACGAAGGTCATAAATCCCTTTCATAAAACGCTTCACTATGGGCAGCTGTCCACTTGGGAGTGATGAGCTGGTATTAAGCTGAAGGATAGAAGATAACATACTTCTTGCGGTGTTCACAGTGCTGTAGGACATTCCATTCTCATGTAGCATAGTTAGGAAATCAAGAGCTATCGCTAAATCTGGAGTGATGTCAGCAGAGGGTACCATGCTTGAGTGGGCCAGTCGGGACCCACTAGCACACAGGTTGCCTGATCCTGAATGATTTTCTGTAGCACCTGTAAGATACAGCTGTAAGGGGGAAAACAGTAGAGTTTTTTATCAGACCATGAAATAGTAAAAGCATTTATGAATGATGCTCCTGCGTCTGGTGTGAATCAGCAAAAGATAGGCAATTGCTTATTCAATCAAGAAGCGAATAAATCAATCTCTGGGCTTAAGTTAAGGGTCTTGAGGGTTTTAGTCAAAATTTCAGGGTTGAGCATCCATTCGGTATCTTGCGAATGGAAATGCCTTGATTCACCATATACAATTTCGTTGGAGGAACCAGGAATATGGGCGGCTGTAAGCCAACAGATATTGTGTAAAATGCAGAATTCCCAGATCTGAACTAGAGGAGAATCACATTCTTCACTAAGACATATACCCATATTGTTTATTTGAGAGACAGCAGAGGTATTATCAATCACAA
>NC_142521.1:30062595-30082595 GCF_964205215.1 Stylophora pistillata | reverse complement strand
CGATAAACATCGTACAAGCATTTCAGGATTGTACGTGATTTAAAACAGAAATTGTTCTTGCAGAAACATCTTGATAAGTGTGATCGGTACTTCATTAAACTTTGTGGAAAATTTTTTCTTTGACGAGAGAGCATTTTACCGTTTGAATCAGCAAATTGTGTAGATCCGGCGATATAATCATTTCAGTTCTTGCCGTATGTGACACCACAAAAGAAGATAAACACCTCAGACTATTTTCACAGTGGCATCCACCGACGCATAATTGTCGCACAGGAGCTTTTTTGCCCTTTTTTGTAAGTTTGAGTGAAAAATCTGTCAACAGGTAACGCATAACAAGTGCAATCGCCAAACTTTTTGCCAATCCTAAAAGAACCGAACGTCCTGCCTCGAATGCCTCCACATTTTGGCAAAACAGTCATGTTTTTATTTGAAACTTTTAACTGTCATGACATGCAAGATATGTCTGGATAAAATTTTAATTGCTCGTCTAGTCTGGCGTGCGATAGCAAGATTTTCCTTGTCCATTTGACCCTTTTTCTTTCGAGAGAAACAAATTTGAGCGTCACTTTTATTCAGATATCTGTGACTCATACCCCAGGTCTGGTTATACTAGGAGCAATTGGAGAACATATGGCGTGAACGAGAAATTCTCCTTCAGTTGCAAGTATAGAGGCCAGCGCAAAAGATCACCGGGAAAAAGGGATCCGTTCCGCCGTAGCAATTGGCGTGATATTTTTCTATTTCTTTTTAGAGTAACGAGGGTTTGTGATTGACATATGAATCAATCAATGAAGTTTTGGTCCAGGAATTTTAGTTTGATGTGAGACAAATATTCTGCAAGCGTCTTTATACAACCTCAGTCTTTTCCGTGGGGAATCCCATTTCGGGGAATTAGCTACGCGCTAATCGTGAATAGTCGAAGGTTTCCCCCACCAAAAACACCTTAAACAAAATGCTTTTTTCATTAAATTTCCACGCAACTCTCATGCACTTTCGCTTTTTTTACTAATAAAATTCGCCTTATGCTGCCTTGGGCGTCACCCCATTACATATCATTTCCCTGTAAACAACCTGCATTTTGACATGCATTCCACACATAGGGGGCAAAGTCCAGATAGGCAAAAGCTCCCTCGTTGTAATGCCCACATGAAAGCCTTAGAAATATGATTCTTTCTCTTCGTTCGAAGTATTTTCTCTTATTCGAAAAACGGAGACCGCGAAATATATTTGATTAAGGTCTCCTGGAGATAAAATGGAGTTTTTCCGCGGTAAAGTGAAAACCCCTCGTGCCGAAGCACTAATTCTCATTTTCATCCGTTATTTGGTCTCGTTACGCCACTGGGAAGACGAAGAGAGCGCGTTGCGTGACGAGACCAAATAACAACTGCGACATATTAAATCCATCTCTCAATAGGGCTCAAAAACACACCATTTATGGTCACTTTCTTTGTTTGAGGGGACTAAGTTTTTTTTGTTAAGAGACCTTAAGCTTGAAGAATCGAGCCTAAGCTGTATACCTCAGCGCGAAATTTTAAATAATCGGTAATTCTTCAAATGACGGATACAATCTGCGCCTTTAGATATTCCACCATACCGCCGATCCACCTTTCCTCGGCTCCATCATTTTTTTGTACAGCAGATAAGCTTACCTCAAAAGCAAAAGCTGTAGACTAGACCTCTAGCCTTGATCACTTAGTAAGCTTATCCGGTGAACAAAAGTTCTATTCTGATTCTTCCCTGAATAGACGAAATTCCTAGATTCCATCCCCAGTTTTGTCTTTGGAAGTTTGACTATAAATCTATATCTCTAAAGTCAACTTGAATGCAATTAATCAATCATTCCTGCCAAGATTAGTATTTTCACATGCCATGTCACCAAACTGACCTGTTGTCGTCGCTGTTGACAGTGATGTTGCTTGTGTGGTGCCAAGTTTAAATCCTGATGGTCCAGGTGCTGGTGACCCTGAAGCAGTCGTAACAGCAGTTGTGCCTATTCCTGAAAGCTTGGCACTCAGAGTGGGAGCTGAAGAGACTGAACTGCTGGCTGTGCTGGGTGCTGCAGTTGTCGCTAATCCAGATAATGACCCTAAAGTTGGTGTTGCTGAAGCACTTGCTGCAGCTGGTGCATTGAAAGAAAACCCAGCACTAGCTGAGGCAGCTACAGTGTCACCTGGTTTGAGGGTGGTTCCAAAAGAAAATCCACTAGTGGTGGTTGTGGCCACAGGGGCCCCAAATGTAGGTGCAGTGCTAGGGTTACTGGTAGATGCTGTTGTAGTGATTACCCCAAAAGACAGTCCTGACTGAGCAGAAGACACAGCACCTCCGAGTGAAAAACCCATTGTTGGAGTCGCTGTTGTAACTGCTTTAGTGTTAGAAGTTCCCAGTGTGAACCCAAGTGGCGCAACACCACCTGTCACCAGTCCACTTTGTTGAGTGCCACTTTGTTGAGGGCCACTTTGTTGAGGGCCACTTTGTTGAGGGCCACCTTGTTGAGCAGCAAATGTTGAGCTTGAGGTCTGACCAAGGCTGAACCCTGTGCTTGTGGTAGCTGGTTTGCTAAAGGCGAGACCCCCAGTGAATGAAGAGGAAGGAGCAGTGGATGTGATGCCCAGTGAGAAGCCCCCTGCTGTGGAGGTGGCTGCTGGTGCAGAGCTGCCGAATGAAAACCCGGAACCTGAAATGAAAGGACAAAACAATATCCCTTTGCAACCTTCATAACATATTTATACTGAGTTGAAAAATACCTCAGGAAACTACAAATTAAAGTTCCACATACACATCCACCTTTCCTCGGCTCCATCATTTTTTTGAATAACTCGAGTTATTCGCAGATTTAGCGGCCCTTTTCGGCAAAAGTCGCTGATTCAAACAGTAAGGTGCTCTCTTTTCAAAGAAAAATATTTTTTCCTCAAAGCCTACATGATGCGTAGATTACGCCTTCTGAGTTTATTTCCTATAAATTGGAAGGGGACTTTTGAAAGTTTGGAAATAAATGCTCTTTTCCTTTTACAAACTGAAAACATCAGTAACTCAAAGTGTCCCACCCATTCGAAAATTAACTCATGCGTAACATGCTCTCCTCATCCTCCTGAGGCCGTGCGTACGCCACGAAATTTGTCTATCGGTTTCCATTATTCGTACCTGCGCTTCACATATCCACGAGTAAAAAGTACTTGTAATGTTGTCACAATCATCACAATTAAATTTTACCAAATTCAAGACTAACCGGTGCAATTCCTGCCATCACCGTGGTATGCATATTTGCAGGTGCAGGTATAACTTCCGTCAGTGTTACTACACAGGGCGTGCACGTGGCAGTCGTTGGCGTGGTTAGCACACTCGTCTATATCTGAACAGTAAAAAAGAATCGAGAGCTTACCAAATTGAAAATAAGTATGTGTCATCTCAGCTTGTGTCATCTCAGGAAATTGTGTAGTTTCGTCGACTGATTGCATGGATTCTGCTAAGAGGCCTATAACAGACAACCTCGTTTTCCCATCTTATTTGAGTCCTGTACAATACTGAAAGCTAGTCTTCAATGTAACATCACGTAAAAAATATTTACCTTTTTCGCAATTTTCTCCCGCGTAACCAGCTTGACACAGGCAAACGTATCTCTTGTCTGTAAATCCACTAAAACAGGTTGCACCATGGACACAGGGATCACTAGAACATGGATTCTAAAGAGATAGAAAAACATTTTAAGTGATGCATAGTCTAGTAAAATCAAAGTGGATAGAAGAGTATTTTATCGTATAAACGGCGGTTTTTAACAAGGATTTCATTTCCAGCCCTGAGAAAAGTTGTAACTACACATATGTAAAATCGCGAAAATTTTTACGTATGTTTGATATCACCAATTAGCTGATAGCACGTCACTCGCCTTTCTCGTCACTCTGTCAATAATAATAATAATAATAATAATAATAATAACAATAATAAAGCATTTATATAGCACTAAGCTCGACTAGTTCTCCGTAGCGCTTTAAAAAATTATAGACTAATTAACATAGCAATTAAATTATAAAAAATCGTCAATAAAAAAGTGTCTTTGAACAAGTATGTTTTAAGGTTCCTCTTGAAAATTGCAACAGATTCAGATGTTTTAAGGGAATATGGCAAATCGTTCCAAAGCTTGGGACCGGCAATGGAGAAGGCACGGTCACCATAGTTCTTTCGAAATGTTCTTGGAACCATCAGGAGCATTTGTGACGAGGAACGCAGTACGCGAGAGCCATAATTCCTTTGATGCAACAGTTCAGCAATATAAGTTGGAGCTAAGCCATGTAGACCTTTATAGACAAGTCGGAGTATTTTGAAGATAATGCGATACTTAACAGGTAGCCAATGAAGTTTCTTTAATGCAGGTGTAATATGTTCCCATTTCTTTGTCAAAGTAATAACTCGCGCAGCAGCGTTCTGTATAGACTGTAGCTTGTTAATCATATAGTCAGGTAGTCCATAGAGAAGGGAATTGCAATTATCCAATTTAGATGTAATATAAGCATGAATCACAATTTCAGCAGTTTCCGGACTGAGATATTTTCGTATCTTACTTATGTTCCTTAGGTGATAGTACGAAGCTTGACAGACTTTTAACTTTCTCATCCATTGTTAGATGTTGATCGAAAAACATTCCTAAATCTTTTGTAGATTGAGCTGGGCTAATCTTTTCATCACCAACTTCAAAAAAAAAACTGAGTACAGGAGATTGACGAAACCTGGAACTGATGAGTAACAATTCGGTTTTATCTTGGTTGAGCTTCAAGCCGTTCAATATCATCCATTGATCAATGTGTTTTACACACAATTCCACTTTAGATTTAACTGTGAATAGTTCATCTTGCGAACTTGACAAGAAAGACACATAAATTTGCGTGTCATCAGCGTATAAATGATATTGTAGACCATAGCTCTTAATAATATCAGCTTTTGGAGAAGTATATAGTACATACAATAATGGGCCCAAAACAGATCCTTGTGGAACGCCATGTACCAATTTGCGTAACGTTGACTTACAGTTTTCAATTTGTACAAACTGTTCACGGTCCATGAGAGAAGACTTAATCCATTGGATTACTTTTCCTTTTACACCAAATCTTTGCTCTAGTCCTGACAACAGTATAGAATGATCTACCGTATCGCAGGCCGCAGATAAGTCTAATAGTAGCAAAACAATAGAATGGTTTGTATCAACAGCGCGTAGGATATCATTCTGCACTTTAACTAAGGCGGTTTCTGTAGAATGGAAAACCTTATAGGCAGATTGGAACATCTCAACCAAGTGGTGCTTCGTTATGTAATCGGTAAGTTGAACCGCCACAGAATTTTCACTGATTTTAGAGACAAGGCTTAGGCTAGATACTGGTCTAAAATTAGCAAACTGGTTGTGATCAGCATCGGGCTTCTTTAGGAGAGGAGAGACAGGAGCAATCTTGAGGGACTTAAGTACAGTAGCTGTATCGATTGACATGTTAACTATCTTCGTAATAACTGGAAATAGCACTTTAACGCATCCTCTAAAGACAATAGATGGGATAGGATCTAGACAGCAAGATTTATTAGAAGATTTGGAGGCGTACTCCACAATGTGCTTTTCTGTTACCTCAAAGAAATTACAGAATGACGTTGAAGTTTCAGTAGGCAGCTCCAAAGTGAGATCATTGCTGATTGCATCTTGTTTAGCTAACAGTGAATGGTGGATTTTTTCAATCTTCTCCGAGAAGAAATTAGCAAATGAATTAGCCAGCGCTGCGTTGTCATGACAGATAGGATACCTCTTGGGAGTTGATTTCTGCAAAAGCTTATTTACGGTAGAAAATAACGCCTTTTGATAAGATGAGTGCTGTTCGATAATAGATGAATAGTAATCAAATTTTAGTCTAGCAATAAGATTAACGACAACATCGCAGTGGTTTACATAACGCAGACGATCAGACGGCAATCTTGTTAGGCGCCACTTTCGTTCTAGGTTCCTTCTAATTCTCTTCTGCTCAGTCACTTCAGGTGTATACCATAGAGCCTTTGGTCGAACTGTAATCCAACGATGTTTTACTGGAGCGTGTTTGTCAATTAGAGAGAGCAGTGTAGTATCATATTTATCGACCAGTGAGCTCAGATCTGTGCATTTTTCATCAGAGAAAGCATCAATAAAGTCAGTGCAAAAACTCTCCATATTCAAAGTGCGTAGATTTCGACTAGTTACCGCTTTTTTCTCGAAGTTAAATTTTTGTAGGCGTAGTTCACAGAGAACAGCATAGTGGTCAGATAGTCCAGGATCCATGATGTTATATGAATTAATTAACAAGTCATGTGATCTTGAAATAACCAAGTCAAGGGTGTGACCATGTATATGCGTATCCTCCATAACATGTTGTCTTAAGTTCGAAGAATCAAGTAAGTCCAGAAACTGTCGGGCATGTTGATTGTCTGGGTCATCAACATGGAAATTAAAGTCACCAGCAATTATAATATGACTAGTAGGCTCAGCATGAACTTGCTCTAGGAGTCGTGAAAAATCTTGGAAAAAAGCTATGTAGTTTGAATCAGGTGGTCGGTAAATAATCAAAAACCTGATGCACTTGATAGATCTAAAACGAAGATCTATTACTTCGAAAGATGGAAAATCATCTGTAAGTATCGAATTTATTCTGAGGTTGGCTTTAAACAGCACGCCTACTCCTCCCCCTCTGCGATGCAATCTTGGAACATGAAGAAATCTAAAGCCAAGAGGGCACATTGTACCGATTTCTAACTCATCATACTTCCCTGGACGAAGCCATGTCTCGGTAAGTGCCAGAATATCGATGTTGTTATCCACAACATAATCCTTGATAGCCACAGCTTTATTTCTGACGGATCTGATGCTAAATAAAACAAATAATGTTTTTTTTGTAGTGTTAGTTTGATTAGGCTTTGTAGTGGCAGTTGACTTACTTGGAACCAGTGAGCGTGAACTGTAATTGTTGATGGAAGGCGCATATTTAGCATCAATGCGTGGAGTAATCCTCACAGGAATTGAGTTATTGTATTCTTGAGTAAAATTAGTATTCATATTCGACGAGTTTGAGGTTGAATTATGAATAGAGTGAAATCTTTGAATATTGGTATATGGTTCAGCAAATAAGTCCATTAAATCTGGTTTTTGGTTGGTTAGCGTAGAGCTAATGTTTCTGTAAGTATATCCATATAAATATATCCATGAGATCTGTAGTCGACTGTTGTACAATAATCGATGCAGAATCAATTGACCGATGAAGCAATCCATGAAAACCAGTAGGACCAGGATTTTTAGAGATATCTTGATGAACGGTTATATCCAAAGGAGGATTATGTCCTGGGATAGCTAAGCTTGTGATTCCATGCTTGGTACCTTTGAATTCAGCTCGTCGTGTTCTATGGAAACCATTTCTTAATGATAGCCTGATAGAAGTTGTACATTCATGATAAATTGCATCAGTAAAAAATTCCTTAAATCCCTTATGAGACTCATTTTCCACAATCAGGTCATAAGAATTATTACGCTCAATGCGAAAATTTGCTCTTAAAAAGTAAGAAAACTGCAGGAAAATCAAACATTGCAGGAGCGCCAAATAAAGCCGACCAGCCATGACGCACCTTCATCTGGACAATGTTTATATGGACCTTTATATGGACAATGTTGATCCGCCGAAAGTGTAAGATTTTGTTTGAGCAACCACGAGATATGTAACAAAATCCACCGATATACCTCTCTTCTTCCCCAATGTTTATTGCGAACTCTCTAAATAAAATAGGTATTACAAAATTCTCGACGTATAGTCACACACCTAATCTTGAACAAACCTTTGATCGTCGTCCCAATGCACTTGTAACAACTCAATATCCTGAAAACTGCTTTTGATGGACAATTCGTATTCAGATATCCAGAGGTTAAAATTCTAGTGTTACCCAAGTGTACTCAATCCTTTCTCTGTGTGCTTTAGACATAGCAAGCGCATGAACAGTCAAGCTGATGAATGACTGGCAATGCGTTCACTATTCTCAATTAAGGATTAACATATCATTCTTTATGTATTAAAGCTTAAATTTTATACCGTAGTAGCCCAGTAGAGAAAGTCCTTTTTTGGTTTGAGATCATCAGGATGTTGGGTGTGGTCAGAGTCACTAAGCTGGCAGATCCTCATGCTGTCGTTTTTTGATAGACCGATGTTCACCGACACACAAGAGCTTTCCTGAAGGCACTGGTGTCTACAATCACCGTTTAGCTCCATTTCCGTGGTTAAGTTAATTTCTTTAATGACGTGATCCTGCAAAGCAAGACCTCCAATCGGCTTCAAAAAATGCAGACTTCGGCAACCAAGAGCTGAAAATAATTTGATTTAAAATGAACAGTGTTATTAAAATTACAGATAAACAAAACAACTATTTGACGGGGAAATATGCGGCACTAATACTCATCCTCGGACATTTCCTGTTTCGAGATGTGAACAGTGAACTTCGAGGAACAGATAATGTCCAGTCATGATTATACGACATATGCGAGCATATTTTCTCACCAAACGGACACCATTGTGGTTATTATCCTCAAAATATTTCGTAACTTGTAGGAAAAAATGTTTACGAACAGGTTGATACCGTTTATTGCATGGGATACTCTCTTTTCAGTGTTCTCTGGTACAACTTTATGGGCAAATAAACATGTCCCCTCTTCTGTAACACTTATTAAATAAAGTTGTTACTTACTTACTTACTTACTATCGAAGTGAGCGTCAGGTTTGGGGAATAGCACTCGAGGTATATCCTCGAATATTCCCAGTTGCAGTCGGGGCTTATTTGGTCGCGTGATTCATTTAAACCTGGCAATACTGCGCGAACAGAAATAGTTGATGGATTATAATAAACAACTATCCACCGAAGTTTTGGAGAATATCCACCGACACTGAGGTAAAAAGTTGTTTAAGCATATATCAAAACAGTGGGATAATATAGCACAAAAAATATAACTTTAACTTATCTATTCCAGCAACGATTATGATATCTTCGGGCGCATTCCCGAGCGAGCTACTTGGAGGTGAATGGCAAAGGATATTCGATGTTTGATCCTTTGGTTTAGTATCTGACTAACACCAATCGGTAAAAAACTGGAGCACGGCTATTGAATTTCTAGCCATCTGATTGGCTGAACTGAGCCACGTTATGGGCTTTTATAACCCTTCCATTAATCTTGGCGCGATTTTATTGGTTAGTTTACGTCACGTGCTGGAAAATCACAGGACAGTTATCACGCAATAACCCCCGTCCGCGTCGATATTTGTCCTCCGATTTTTTCCGTGAAAAAGAAAGATAGTCAACACTAGAGTTTCAAGTTTTCCGTTCTCTTATTTACAGGGAAGGAAACCAAACTGGTTTTTTGTTTTTGCTTGCGATAGCCACGCGCATTCGCCATCAGATCACCACTGGCTTTTTTACTGTGTTTACGAGCAGTTTAATTGCACTTTGAAAATTAATAAGAGGGTTATAAAATAAATAAACACCGTTCTGGCTTGCTGGTATGTCGGCTGATAATGTCCTTGGCTGAGAGATTGTCCTCAAAATTTCATATTTGCCCTTTCATATTTCCCGAATTTTTCGGAAAATCTCTCAGCCGCGGACGTTATCAGCCGACATACCAGCCACCCGAAGGGGTTTATTTACTAAATAATCTACGTGCTCTCAACTCATAACCTAACTTCGACAAATATGGTCAATGAATTCGTCAGCGAAGTCAAAGAAAAGGTGTGTGGGTGACCTGTGAAGCATTACCGGAGAAAATCGTTTTGCTCGAGAGTAAAGAAATAACAAAACTACAATAGAACACGTGACTCCCAGATCATCGAAGAGAAAGACAATAAATTCTATAGGGAAATATTTCAACGTGCGTAACGGAAAATTAGGTCGTTTTTATTTGCTAAATACTTACTATGATTCAGAACTTCTTTCACACGTCCGCGAGAAAACAAACAACTTGCCGAATATGAGATCATCATAACCTCAAATTCGGCAAGCTTGAGCAGAATAATTGATAAATTTTGGCAAAACGCCAAAGACTCAATCCAGATATCCCATCATAGTCAGTAGGCACTATTTTTCTTTTTTACGCAACAACTCAGAGTGTCAAGCGATGAGCACTGGCTGGTTATGTCATGAAATTTTAAAAACAAACAATTTCTGTCGGAAGAGTTTTGCCATATCAAACGAGAGCCCGCTGTCATCGACTGTTATGCTCCGTTTGAGGGTTGACCTTGGTTTTGCTTCTAGTCACTTTTAGTCATGCCGAGGAAACTGGGATACAGGTTCGGCTGGATGGACCACTTAGATACAGATTTTATTTTACCTAAAGTGGTCAGGAAATGGTCGGGAAAAAAAGATTCGTCAAGGTCAGGAAAAGTCTAGGAATTCACTTCAAGTCAGGAAAAAAATTTTTTCCGAGAAGTTAGGGAATTTTTTGTTTGTTAATTCACGTACTTTGCTGGGTTTTTATAGACATGAAATTTAAATAAACTAAATTGGGTTTCGGTGAATAAAAATTTGGCCTTAGTGGGAGCACATGCGCTAAGTGGCTCTTCATCTATCAAATTCAAGATTTAACCGTAACTTAGAAAAGGTACGTAGATAAAAATATTCTGGATTTTCTAAATATTGTTTTGTCAAGCGAGGACTATGAGCTAATTTTCCCTGCATGAGACTTACTAATAGCATAAATGGAGGTCATTACTTGAGCTAATTATGGAATTTGTAAATTTGGTCTAAGAAGTTTTACATTTGTCAAGGAATTCATAAAGCCATGACTGTAGCAACCATGTTGAATATAATTTGGATATATCAACAAAGTTGAAATGGTAAATTAGCCACCGTAATGATTACAAAAGCTGACGTTTCGAGCGTTAGCCCTTCGTCGGAGCGAATAAACGAAGGGCTAACGCTCCGACGAAGGGCTAACGCTCGAAACGACAGCTTTTGTAATCATTACGGTGGCTAATTTACCATTTCAACTTTGTTGATATATGCAAATTATTTCGTTACTCCCACCGACGCAGCCCCAAACAGTTTCTTTCGAAACTGTCAGCCTTTATTCATGTTGAATATACTTCTGTCTCAAAGCTAACTAAAAAACGTTATATGAAATATAAAGTGTTATCATATCACGTAATTTTTTCGGATCACTCTAGACTTTTTGTCTGTTCAAATTTGATAACCATTCAGAACTGATAACAATGACATGAAAACGCGATACATTTGCGTAAACGTTAGAAGACTTTTGAAAAATGTCAATTTACGCACCACGGTTTTGAAATCATTTGAATCACTGATGTAAACGACGATTAAACAGGGTGTACAGCGGTAACCCGCCTGAAAATTTAAAATTGCGGAGTAAAGGGAACTAAAAGGGTCTGGCAACTAGTTTTCAGTACGTGCTCTTCGAACGTGATCGTCGGAGCAAAAAGCATGGACGGTAAGTGTAAGTTTTATTGAAGGATTTTACTTTGAAATGTTGAGTGCCTCATAAATTTAGTTTTTGTCTGGCACACATTGCAGGTTGCATAGAAATCAAATCCTCGGAGAGGTGAGTATCTTACAATTCATGCACAACATTTGAACAATCAACTCAGAACTACAAGCTCGCGGCATTATTCTTATATTCATAGAGTAATTGTACTACAAGGCAATGAAGTTTACCTCCAATATCTTCACCGTTACAACCTAGCAATGTCAATAATGTTGTAAAGCAAACAGCTGAATGACTTTCTCGCCCATTATGGGAATCACTTTCTCTTGGATATGATCAATGCAGTGTAAATATTATTGTAAGCACTAGCATGAATGTGAATTCATACACCTACATTCTTGAAGACATAACTGATGTTTTGTATAGGTAATCACATGATTTCTAGTGCAATTTGGAATAAACAAGCACGAGTAAATTTTTTCAAACACTAACAAAATTGCATGAGCCCGTAGGGCGAGTGCAATTTGTGGTCTTTGAAAAAATTTACAAGTGCTTATTTATTCCAAATTGCACGAGGAAATCATGTGATTATCTATTAATAATATACATGAAAAAATACGAGCTAGTTCCTCATAACTACGCAGGAGAGAAGCGCGCGAAACACGTGCAAAAATAATTTATTCAAACTCTGCAAGTGACACTGACCTTGACATCGACCTTGACATTGACCTTGACATTGACCAATCATTGTGACCAATCAGAATGTCTGGTTTGTTTCTTCCTTTGCACTGAATTAACCCTCTTCTGCACTGAATTAACTCTCTTCTACACTGAATTAACTGAAAACTGCATTCATCTTAACCAATCAGAACTGAGAAATTTTTTCATGTATATTATGAGCTCTTAAATTAAGTGTTATTAAAATTTCTGTCAATATTTGATTTCCCTATTGTTTACATGGAAGTTTATGGGTCGATACAAAGATATGTTCCTGATGTTATTTTGCGGTAAGGTAAGCAGATATCTGCATGTAGTAATTTTAATAACTAGGCTGGTTATTACGTTTCCTGAGGGGCCGTAAGGGGGTTTCACGTGAAACGTGATCGGACTAATTTATTTTCTGTGATCCGTAATCTAAAAGTTTTAAAATTCGTGAACCGTGAATGATATGATTGTCGTGATATGTGAAACAGAGAAATAATTTTCCGATACTCGTGATAACAAACGCGAAAACGACCCTTTTTCTTTCCGTGAACGGCTAGGAAGACCCCACAAAGGAACTCTCCAGGTGATCGCCGTGTCTTTTTTCTTCAGCTTGCGTGACCAAACAATAGGGTTTCGCATGACCCGTTCATCCAAAAATAAAGCTGATGCGACCTTTGACATCAACGATCAGGTCTTCAGATTATTCATTGTCTGACGTCTTGTCTTCATTTCTCACGACCCACAATGTCGAAGAGCGAAGTTAGCGAAGAGCCGTTTCGTGTTTTAGAAGGGGCTGTCTACTTCGTTGATCCCAAATCTCCTGGATCTTTCAGTTTTCTTGGGGGAAAGGAAAGGATCAGAATTCCCCTGAAAAGAGAAAATAATTCCCTTGATGCCCTGAAAAGGCATATCGTTGAACACGCGGGCCTCAAGGCCGAAGCTGAGAAGCGGGGAACAGGGTCATCTATTGATCTTTAGCTGTGCAGACTAGCCAAAGGCGCAGAAGGTAGTAAAGCTTTCTCAATCAATACACAAGCGCAGTGGAACATGAAAAGGCTGCTTTTTGTCGATTCTGCAGTTTTACAAGGTTAGTGTTTTCATCATGAAAATTTGATAAAAGATCATAATTTATGACACGTGTTACTTGAAAGTCACGCGTGAAAGGTATCTGATATCCATACTTTCGTGTTAATTGTTTTAATTCGCGTTCATTTCTTACATCTCTTAGGGTCTGTTTACATGGAGATAGGGTGACCCCCTTAGGAGGGTCACCCTTCTAGAAGGGGCAAAAGATAGCCCCCCTTTACATGCAAAGTCTTGACCCCAGGGCTATTGCGATTATTGAATTTGGCGCCGAGGGAGATAACTGCGCGGTCGCTAAGTACAAAACAACTAAAATGGCGGACAAACGAACTATTTTGGCGGTAAATTCAATTTTCTTGGCGCTTGCCTCTTTGGCTGGGGTTTTTCAGTGCTGTGGGTTCTTGCTGTCGTATCCCCTAATAGAAAAACGCCGACAAGAGCGAATGGCGCTACAGGTAGCCGCCCAGTACAATGTTGCAATGCGACGAATGAGGCATGTACGAAGGAGAGCCATTTTGTCGCCGAGGGAGAATTTGGCGGAATCCTGGTCGCACAGAGCAGTGGTGAAGGACGCTTTTCGTTTTCCCTGTGAATTCTTTGATTTTTCACGTGACAAGCTTTCTTCCATATCTTTCCGGAGTCGAGCGGCTTTCTATGGTACTCTCGTCGACCACTAATTCATAATCATCTATGTCTTTTTTCGAAATGTCGACACTGTTGTCCTCCGACTGTTTCGAACTCTGTTCAAACAATTTGGCCACCACAGAACGGCGAAGATATTCCTCGGGCTTATACGCGCGCGAAGCCGTTACAGAGTTTCGCGGCAATCTGACAGTAAACTGAACCCACAAAAGTTGACCCTTCTAGGAGGGTGACCCCACCTCAAGTGTTTACATGGCAAAAAGTTGGCCCTCGCAGGAGGGTTACCCCACCAAGCAGATAGGGTGACCCTACCTTTCATGTAAACCAAGCCGGAAAATACAATAGGCAAGGGTTACCCTTCTAAGAGGGTGCCCCTTCTAGAAGGGTCACCCTATCTCCATGTAAACAGGCCCTCACAATACTAGAAGTCTAGAAAAGTTTTATTCAGTCCGCCCTACATATTTTCTTTGAAGTTTGCTTAAGAATCGACAATCTTCTCAGAAAGTGAGTCATTGATGAGAGCCGTGCTTTCGGTTAGGGTCGTTAGAGGCGATATTCAACACACCTCCTGAGATATTTCTTGATGATCCTTGATCGCTCGCTTTGCAAAAAGGGCGTGTTGACAATAATGAGAAGACCTGAGAATAGGAACAACCTAGGAAGACTAGGAAGAGAATATTCGGACAGATTTTTTTCTCGATTAAAGGCAACTTAAGTTTAATTTTTATGGACTACGAAAGAGACTGCAGTGGGGTTTAAAACTGCCAAGAAAAAATGACACCAATATAAATGTCAAAGTAGATAGACAAAAGATAAAAAGGACGCAGTCAAAATATTATTATTTGATTAATTAATTTTATTGTCATTATTTTTCTTTAGTCAATGTTCTTAAAAAGGAAATCGTCTTTTCGAAAGATTCCCCGGTGATAAATATCACAGTCGCTGGTGGCGAAGAACAACAAAAGAGCAAAGTCAGCAAACGAAAGCCAAGAGGTGGAAGGAAAAGATCAGCCTCAAAGGTAGAGGACGACCACCTTGTATAGCGCCTAAAACAGGGCGAAAGTGTTGAGCGAAATGAACGACAGACCAAGATGTTGGATGATCTAAATTTGGCTATGTGCGACTAAAAGAAGTCGTTAAGAATTTTTGTTATTATTAACAGCCATGATTTTTCCTAAAATTTTATCATTTTATTACTATGATGGAGACGATGATGATAACGATGATTATTTAAATCGTCTTTAATATATTTAGTGAATTAGCCTTTCAATGTGTTTGTAGCTCTGGCAAGTATGTTCAATAGCAGAGCGGTCAATGAATTTACTATAAGGTGGGGTCGTTGCCAGAAGTTAAAGATTGTACCAACGGACAGGACTCCGTAGACTAAAGCTCGATACTTTAAAAAAAGTACGTAAAATGTTGAGCATTATCCTTCAAGCTTGTCTGCAGAACCATTTCTATTTAAAGCTTCGGAAGTTTCACTTTGAAGTATCATCATCAATTTTACTTTAAAAGAAAACCACTGGAGAAGACCATCCAGAGAACTTCTGTATTGTCAAAGAATAAAGCAGGTGTTTAAAATTCATTGTTTTCTTAAAAAAAGTAAAGATCACTGGAGGTCATATTTTTGTTGCTACGTACAGAACACTTTAATACAGCTTGTCAAAACCGTCGAGACTAGGAAGATAATGCCAAGAAACACAATGCAACAATAGCTGGGATGAAAAGAAATATGGAAGCCTTGCTGAAGAAGAGCGGAAGCCGCGGAGGAGATCAAGAAAGTCAAAGTGATGGAAGTGTAATGTGAAACGTCGGTTCACCTAAAGGAATATCAGCGGGAAATGACAGTGATCGTGATTTAGAGTTAGACAACATGTAAGTGTCTTTCACATTATTTGTAAGATTGTGATATTATACTAACCGATCTGTCACCATCAGCCTAAGTAAAACATTTCTTTTACTTTTCTTTTGTTAAAGATCCTCTGATCTATTTACTTCTCGATGCGGTATCTTAAGGTCTTCTGCAAAACGGCGTATTTAGTTGTTGTTACACCGATAGTCACAAGACAAGATGAATACACATTTAAAATATCAGTTCTAATTGCTAACTTTCAAGATTGAATGATAATATCAGTTATTAAAACTTTTAAGACCTCATTAGCCAAGTGGATCGTGTATTTTTTATACTACCTTGCAATTACAGATTTCAAGACAATTGCCCTGAGGCAGCGGCGTCTGCAAACGAGTTTGGAGACGTGGCACAGTGTGACAGTGACAGAGAGATTGAAGAATTCAACGAGAGACACAAATCTTAAGCGACTGCCTGTCTGCTGCAGAGCAAAGCTGTGAAACCGAATCTGACATTACCAATCACGACACGACTGTCAACAATATTATATATATAGGGTAAGGCGACAAGTCTTTCTCATGTGTAAGTTTATTTTCCGTGAATCGTGAAACTCGAAAATTAATTATCCTGTTCCGTGATTTGCGTTTTTTAATTCCCGTGAACTGTGCGCGTGACCCCCCCCCCCCCCCCCTTACGGCCCCTCTTTCCTAGCTCATTTCTGTTAATCTAAGATATTACCTCCTTGTTACTTATCTGCCAAAAATGCTGTTGAGCAATGCAAGCAACCAACATACCCAAAATCTGCCAAAAGATGCAGATTTCAGGAAGGAAAAGCAAAGAGAGACGTTAGAACAATTGGTAGCCTATCAGGGTAGTAAGCTATGGAACTCTCTTCCCAATAACATAAGACTGCCACACGAATTAAGTCAATTTAAATCCGAAATTTCTGAATTGAAATTCGACCTGTAGAATAAATTTTACTTAGTTTTTATCTTGTTTAGAAATTATATTTTAATATCTTTTGCTTTAGAATTATATTCTGTATTTTATATATAGATAGTATTTAGATAGTTAGTAATTAGTTTAATTTTAAATATTTTAAATTTAGATAATTTAACTTGGAGATATTAGCAGGTATTTGCTATCTTAAATTCAAGTATAAATAAAGTTATTGTCATTGTCATTGTTGTCAGCCATTGCAGAAACGTCGACTTCGAATTCTCGCCTCGGTATACTAGGCTTCGTGGCTTCGCCTGGGCAATAGTTAAATAAAAGCGAGTCGTCTAATTTCGCTGCAAGCGGCGACCTAGCGATAAAATCAGTGTTTGTAAACATCGTTTACTCCGCCATTTTGAATTCTCAGGTGGTTACCGCTGTACACCCGTTCTCCGTTCGCAGTTCGCAGTTCGCCGTTCGCCGTTCCCCGTTCCTCGTTCCTCGTTGCCCGTTACCAGTTTTAGCAACATCCCGATTAAACAACCAAATGGGAAACTGAAGTAATAATTCGTGAACTTTAGTACCAAAATTTTCAAAACGTTCGTGCCCACACGTTTTTAAATATTTGTCATTTAATTCATCCATAGCTGGTTGTTTGGACATGAAAAGGAAACTCCTCCACAATTTGTTGAAATGAAATTTTTTAGTGATAAAAATGAAATAGAGATATTGCCATCTGTCTGCTGAAGTGTCAAAACAACATGAACGAGACGTTTTGATCAAAACTGGACTTTCACATCTCTAAAACACTATGGCCTGGCAATGTAACTAAGCTAATTTGTCTTCAGAAAAGCGCGGTGTCAATGTCATCCATAACTGCATTTCAGTTTTTTACAAGTTTCCAGGAAACAGTGGAATATCTTTCTCTGTTTGTGAAAATTTTGTTTACATTCGAAAACGCTTCCTTCTTCATAGTTCTTCTACATTCGAAAGAAACACATTTCTTTAACTATAATAAATTATGAATGCCAATTCAAAGGCCGAAAGCACTCGGAAATTGCGGGAGACTAACATTTTCGGCATTCGTTTTCATACCTGTTTTCTCCTAAACTTAAGTTCTCAACTTATAAATAAATATTTGTCATCCCTTGCAGGATTGCAGGATTCAATCAATTTTTGTTCTAAATATGTTCGCCTTACGGATAAAGTTGAAGTTTCCTAATAAACTAACTTGAGAGTGTTATAAATATTTTATTTCACCTCGAGCAGCTGGCAAGACATATTCCGTTAAGCCAGAAATTATAGCCGAAGTGTGGAGTTTAATCAAGATTTCCGGTCACAACTTTTTTATTTCTTTATCTATCGTTTTCTCTCACCTCACTGATTTAAAAGTTCTGATGGTTCACTAGTTTAAACACTTCAAGAGCAGATCCCTTTACAGTTCCCTTTGAAATTTGTTCGTGATGAAAATAAATTACAAAGCTTGGATTCGTGCGCTTACGTGTCATACAGCAACAAAGACTTTTTAACCTTAACTGCACTATGGCCTGGCAACGTACCAATGCTAATTTGTCTTCAGAAAGCACGTTCTTCGTTCTTCATAATTTAAAAAAAAGCCACAAACTCAAATTTGTCATCAAATAACAAGTAACCATGTCTTCCCAGCCCGATGAGATGAGAAATTACATTGCTAATACGTTTCTCGAGTTGAGTTGTCAGTCAATTGCCTCTAGAAGTTTGTTCGCAGTAACCGTTCTCACAGTGATTACGGCAAAGACAGAGAATTAAGAACGCGGAGATATAATTTTGCTAAAACAAAACGTCGACATTGTAAAAACCTAGCGCCAAATAAGTAATGCAGGTATTTTCTGGTCCAGAAAATTCTCAGCATCTTTGGATAAGGGCAGGGCTTACCTAATTGTCTCCATGAACATCTTCCATCTGGTGGATATCTAAACGGCTCAAATTATCGCTATCTTTGTCAAATTGCACTCACCTACACCAGCAAAAACCGATGACAATCTGTTTACCATCAAAATGCAAGAGATTAAAGGACAAGTTGTAGTTCCAATCTTGAGAAAAGTCCAAGGACTCATTCTTATGGAAATTCTTGGTGGAGCAGTTTTAACAATATGCAAAACACCACAGCTCCCCACAAGTTTTATATATTTTTCTTAAATGTATCCCTTAAACAGGAAAACTTTTAAATAATTTAACAGGTTTTATAATAAACATAAAAAAACGCGCTTCTGATTGGCTGAAAACGCGTGCATTTTTATCATGTTACACGTGTTACACGTAAAAATTGCACACAGTACACGCTGTCAAAATTTCGCCTGTCTTGACTTCCTGTGATGCTGTAGACTACAAGTAGTCCCCCCTTTTCGACGAGGTCTGTGGCGCGAGTCAAAATGGTGAATAAAATTGATGTTAGCGCGCCGTTTGGAACTCTTGGGGTGACGCCGATGCTCCGCAGGAGCTCCATCAGTGAGGCGCTCGAAAAGAAGAAACTACGGACTAATTACAAATGTAACCCCAGGCAAGAGTTTCACCTTGCACGGCTGAGTGGTTTTCAAGGGTCAAATTTTCATCTCAAGAAAGCGATTCGTTATCTTAATTACCGGTCAATCTTCTCTAAGTAAAGAGGATAATATGTACACCAAATTTATGGAATAAAAATATTGGTCACCATGCTCGTGCATGCTGTGTACACCAAATTTATGCAATAAAACAGAAAGGTAAACATGCTCGTTCCAAAGGCAACTTGCACCTGTTTTCCTTGTACATTACTTGAAAAGACCCAATACCGTATTCTCGAAATGCGCACACTCTTATTTTCCTGACTACGTGATTTTTATACGCAGTTCAGGATGTCCCGTGCAATACTGAAGAATCACCTTTAAGTTTATTCATTGATTTATTCATTCATCAGTTCAACATGGAGGCTCGGAGTTGTCACACGTTACGTCATTGCCGACAGAATAAGTCATGATTACCAAATTTGTCACTACCTTTTTTTCGGAGGTTGGCCTTGTCTTTATCATAACAACTTTGCACTATTGCCATACCCCCCTTGTCAGATCTTTACAAACAAAATGGATGAACAAGTAAATACAGAATAGATCGATCGATCAAAAATTAAATAGACACGTGTTGAAGATGGCGGTATTGTTTACGGAAAGAACAACGCTGATTGACCAATCAGGCAATTCCGTAACACTTAAACTTTCCTAAGGTATTTTGGTAGCCCTGCTCGTTCTATTTTCCTTTTATGTTATAACCTGTGTCTCCAAACATCAGCTGCTTAACCGGCAGATG
>NC_142521.1:30032595-30055095 GCF_964205215.1 Stylophora pistillata | reverse complement strand
TCATCCTCCAAGGCCAACTTTCTTTTAATTCTGGAAAAAACGCTCTTTCAGTTCCTGTAAGCTAATGGGGTGGACCTTTGGTGGCGAAATGATGTGTTTAGTGTCACTAGGTCTTTTACAGTAGTCATGTTCATGACTTATATCTTCAAGCACTTCCTGTGTGCTTTTTCTCAGTAATATGTGCAACAACCCAGTTTCTTGGCCTTGACTTGCCAGGTTCTCAAGTTTACAATTCAAATTGTAGAGTTCTGTTCTGTCCAGGTTTCGTTGATGTGGGGCACTCACGTCTTTACTTTGACGTAAGCCATCAGCATCCGATTTCCTTTAACCATGTTCATGTTTTACAAACTTCACTTGGTGAATTGGGTGGTTATCTACTTTTCTTTTCCTGCTGGGTTTGTTCCAATTACAAGGCTAGGATGTGCAAGCTGCAATTTTTGCATTATGCTCACAGAATTTTTCTACGAAGAAAAGCATAGAGGAAATATGATTGCAGTGACCTTCGATGCCAGCAGGGCAGCCACACGTTGCACGAAGAATCTTACCATCCCTCAAAGTAATAAAGGCAGTGTATGAAGTTGATTTCTTAATAGATGGCAAAATCTTTCCTCTGAGATGGCACGATCCATCTTCGCTTAGATGTTTTGCCAACTCAACAACATGACCGGATTTAAAGAAGTTATATCCTTTTACTAAGGGTTTAGCGGTAGAAGTTCCTTTTCCTGACACATTTTGGACCATAAACTTCCATATCATAGTATAATCCACAACTGGAACATCTGAAAGGTCATCGTTGTATCCTTCTCCAGGAAATTCATCAGGAAATTTTGGGCTGATATTTTTCCACAGTCCAAGGCGCGCTTTCTTTTTTAACAAGTTTACTCCTCAGTCTGGGTCAATCAATTTACAGTGATTTTCATATAATCCTTCACCCTGAAAAAAGAAGATCTTAAGTCAACCATCAAATAATTCTGTTTGACAAAGATTGATCGAACCACCGATCGAACTCCAGCTCCACAATTTTACCTTTGTATAAGCGCTGCCTTTTTTCCCGTTGTTCGATCTCCTCTACATTGCAGTCAGCGTCTCAGCATCCAACAGTAGCATTCTTCGGGAGATTCCTTTGGTAGTTTTGCCCCTGGAATGTCATATTCTGTTAGGCAAAAAGAAGCCGAAAAATTTCCCGCTTGTATGTGAAGGTTCCACCATGTTGAACAAAACCAATGTTTTCCTTCCAATAGGGACCCGTGTTACAGCTGGCCCGTGGTAAAGCAAAACACCACGTGATTTTGAAAATGAGCCATTGTCTTAAAACGAATCAAACCTTAAAAATTTTTAGCAACTTTTTAGGAAGATCACAGAAGGAGTCGCACCACTGCGGTTAATTTTTGCTTAAAATCGTTCAGACAACAGGGATAACAGACCACAAAATACCTGTATCTGAGTTATTTCATTTAAATAGTAAGGGTCTTTTGGAAGCATGAAATTTGATGCCCTTTCTCTTTCACAAAATTGAAAACATCAGTTACTCAAAGTGTCCCATCTCATCCCACCCATCCAAATATCAACTCTTGCATGCGGGCATTCGTAGCAGGCCCATGATTTCTAAGATGCATGCTCTCCCCAGATTCCTAAGGCCGTGCGTACGCCGCAAAATTTGCATATCCCCATAATACTCGTTCTCATGCTTTGCATATCCACAAGTACAAAGTACTTATCATGTTGTCACAACCTTGATAATTAAACTTTACCAAATTTAAGACTAATCGGTGCAATACTTTCCATCACCATGATACGCACGTTTCAAGGTGCAGGTATAACTTTCTTCGGTGTTAGTACACAGGGCGTGCACGTGGCAGTCATTGGTGTGGCTAGCACACTGATCTATATCTGAACAATAAATAAGAAATGAGAGCTTACCAAATTGAACATAGGCATGCGTCATCTCAGCTTGTGTTATCTCGGGAAACTGTTACATCGACTGACTGGATTCTGTTTAGAGGCCTATAACAGACAACCTCGACAATGTCGTTTTCCTATCTTATTTGTGTCCCGTAGAATAATGAAAGCTAGTCTTTAATGCAACATAACACAAAAGATATTTATTATCACCTTTATCGCAATTTTCTCCGTGTAACTAGCTTGACACAAGCAAACGTATCTTCTATCTGTAAATCCAACCAAAAAAGGTTGCACCATGGAGAAAGGGATCACTACAAGATGGATTCTAAAGAGATAGAAAAAACTGTTTTAGTGATGCATAATCAAGTAAAATCCAAGTGGATAGAAGAGTATTTTATTACATAGACTGCGGTTTTTAACCAAGGATTTCCAGCCCTGGGAAAAGCTGTAACTGTACATGTGTAAATTTAAGATAATCTTTTAACGTATGTTAGATATCACCAATTAGCTGACACGTCACTCGCATTTTGCACCACTCTGTCAAGTTGATGAATGACTGGCAATGCGTTCTTCATTCTTGATTAAGGATCAATTTATTATTCTCTTTGTATTAAAGCTGTAATCATATACCGTAGTGGTCCAATAGAGAAAGTCTTTTTTCGGTTTGAGATCATCAGGACGTTGGGTGTGGTCGGAGTCACTATGCTGGCGGATCCTGATGCTGTCCTTTTTTGACAGACCGATCTTCACCGACCTTTCTTGAAGGCACTAGTGTCTACAATCGCCGTTTAGCTCAATTTCCGTGGTCAAATTAATTTCTACGTGATCAAATTTCTACGTGGTCAAATTAATTTCTGACGTGATCTTGCAAAGGAAGACTTCCCATCGGCTTCAAAAAATGCAGACTTCGGCAACCAAAACCTGAAAATAATTTGATATAAAATGAAATGCGTCATTAAAACTACAAATTAACAAAATGACTATTTGGTGGGGAAATATAAGCGAACACTTATCATTGGAGATTCACTGCTCCGGGATGTGAACATCAGTTTACCGAGGGCGAGAAGGGAAACTGTGAGCTTCGTGGAACAGATAATGTCCAAGGACAAATCTACGACATGTGCGAGCATATTTACTCGCCAAATGAACACTATTGTGGTTATTTTCCGTAAACTATATTTGTAACTCGTAGGAAAAATGTTACGAACAGGTTACTGTTCATTGCGTGGGATGTCCACTTTTCAGTGTTCTCTGGTACAACTTTCTGAGCAAACAAATATGTCCCTTCTTTTGTAACAACCACAAAATGGTCTCTCATTTTAAACTGAACTTTAAACTCATCGAAGTGAACGTAAGGTTTAAAAATTGGAGAGCAGCACTCGAGGTATATCCTCGAGTATTCGCAGTTTCAGCCGGGGCTTATTTGGTCACGTTATTCATTTAGACCAATACCGCGCGAACAGAAATAGTTGATGGATTATGATAAACAACTATTCACCGAGGTTTTGGAAAATATCCACCACTGTCCTCCGACTCTGAGGTAAAAATCTATTTAAACATATTAAATCAGTGGGATAATATAGCAGAAAGTATGCTTCAGGAACTCAGGTCTTGTTTTAAATATGCGAAACATTTCGTGATTAAATGTATCATGATTAAATGTATCATGATTAAATGTATCATGATTAAATGTATCATGATTAAATGTATCATGATTAAATGTATCATGGCATTTTATCATGGTACTTTTATCATGGTCATTTATCATGGTATGACAAATACAACATTTGTGAAATCGAGTGCCAATCCAAGTCATCATAGTTTTCTGCTGGGATCCGACGGTAGATCTGCACCGCGCTTGAACTAGACGTTTCTTCAATAACCAGCGAGCGGAAGCAGCTCTCTAAAGATATTTTGCAAGAATTGGTTGAAAATTGTGGTTGTAAAAGTATGGACGAAATATCTAATGGAAACCTTGAACTCCGATCCCTGGCTGCGAAAGGACCCGCGCCTTGTCGGCAAATCTAACGGATTACTAAAGTACCTTGCTGATTCCCTATAGCTAAATAGGGAAGTGTTTTTTAGGCCGTCCATAAGGAGAGGTCGTTTACTTCTTAAATTTAATTCCTTGGAAGGACAGATTAAGCACAGCATGGGTTTGTTTACTCTTTTTCGCTAGCAAAATATAGATGTTAGCTTTTACGCAGTGGGCGTGAAAATTCTGTTCTGATCAGACAACAGGCCTATAATGTGTCTTTACGCATCATCTACACTTTATAATATATCGCCATGTAATTCATTGATGGCTTTGAACCCAACCGTATTTGAGGGGGATAAATGACTTCTTACTTGGCTAGCTTCTTCGACAAGAGTACCAAATAACTTATTAGTTGGCTTGATTCTTTTAAAACGTCTAGGATGTTATGAACACAGTCCAGCAAATACGAGATATCGTCCATTTTTCATCTCACAAGGTAATCTCGTACGAAGTTATGTGGCTTACATGAGGTACATGACCTTAGTGAGCCTGCACTCCTTCGTTAATAGCTAGGTTGCGGTTGGATGATGGAAAGTTGAATGTTGAATAGCGCGAAGTACTGCATGTTGAATATATCAATACCATTAGTACAAAAATATTGCATAGCCACAACTACAAAGTGGAATTACGAGAAGTACAATGTTTAATACTTGAAGCTTGGAAGTTTAATTGTAAAAAAGACAAGGTTGAATCGGAAAAGGTTTCATAAGGAATAAAAACTTGAATGTCCAATCGCGAAATAAGGAAGAATACTAAAAGTACAATGTCAAATCGCAATGTTGAATTTTGGCCCCGATGGGACGCCATATTTAATAACCTTTACAAATAAAAATGTTTCGGCGAAAGCTTTCTCTTTAATTTGAATAACGTTTGTTTTCTTTAAAACTCACTCGCTATCAAATTGTTAAAGCGGGTCTGTGACGAAAAACGTCAGTTTCTCCGATCACACTGAAATTTTGTGTTTGGGATCTCAAAACGTTAAGGAATGACTGTATCGATTTTTGAGTTTAAATTCCTACGGTAAGTAGTATTTTTTGGACGATCTTTTTCGAGGCTGTTGAATCCTATTGGAATGTACTGAATCTGGCCGAGGAGCCTGGGGAGACCGGTAGTGACGTCATCCAATCAACCAAGACATAAAGTTGTCAAAGCCATGAGTGTTATTTCCATAGTTTTATAAGTGTATTTAAGAAACGCGAAAAGTTCGAATCTTATACGATTATAATTTTTAAGCTGGCATATCAAAATACCTTCGCCTCGATGTGTTGTGCAGGGATGCAGCAATAGATCAAATCCACAAGATGGAATCTCTCTACACGACTCCCCCGTTAACAAAAACCTTGCCGCGGAGTGAAAGAACTTTGTCAGACTTCACAGAAAAAAACTTCGATCCCGAAGGCCGGTTTGTTTTTTCTGAGCATCTTTTAGAATCGTGTTTTTCAAGGACATGCCATCTAAAAGGGGCATTGAGAAGATTTTTACCAGGATCAGTACCAACTAACTGGAAAAGTTCGAGAGAGAGCCGCGGTAACCACGAGAAAACCTCACGGTACTTTATCGAAGGATCACGCATGGTGAGTCGACTTTTCTAATCAATTTTTCTCAACTATTCCACACCTGTAGGAAATATCTAAAAAACACATAAACTGTATAATTTTCCACGCTTTCATTCACTATTCGTTATTCGTTGGTTTATTGTAACTTGTAGTGAAGTATTCTGGAAATCTGTCTAAATAGTTCTTCGACAGTTTGTCAAAGTGGAGGTGTTAGTCGCATTCATTAGAATGCAAAGACGTGACCGTCCAGCAAAATTCAAACTTCGTATTTATCAAATTTTCATAATATTTATAATATTAATTGATCTATAGAGACCATGAAAGAGATATTTCATTCGAAGACAGCGATGCCACTCTGCCCAGCAAATCCTGTAATCATGAGAGATAAAAAATGAACGCAAAGTGCATCCACAGCGGAACACGGCATAAAACGTCACTGATGGTATCCTATGATAATAGGTTATTGCGATGTTCAACCGTTTGATTTTAACTCATTATACGTACACAGCTGTACGTTGCTTTCTCTACTATAAGCTGTCTTCTATAAAACAATACCAATGTCTATCAATATTGATCTTATGTGATCTCTGCATGCAGCTACCGACATCTACATCGTCAGATTTGGCGAACGGGTCCGAAATCACTGCCGATTCTGGTTCTTTGAATAACGATGCTTCTCGGGATCAAGAAGTTTCTTGGGAGTTAACGGGAAATTCCGCCGATGAGATTGCCGTTTCTCATTTCGAAGCAGATGAGCTTGCGGCTTCGTTTCCCGCCAGGGAAACAATAGATTACCAGGTAAAAACAAGAGAGATTTTGCATGCGAACACACGCGATCACGTCAGTACATATAAACAACACATGGCCAAGTCAAGGAATTCCAACGTATTAGAGTCAAATTATTTCATTAAATGCTCCATTTTCGTCATTTTAGGAAGAGACTCGCTTATACCTTCACCAGAGTTGCGACGCGTGCAAGTTTGTGGGAGACAAAAACCAAAGTCGGAAGAAAACAATCAACACGCTGACAACCAAAATAAATAGACTTAAAGATCGCCTACAGGAAAAGGAAATCAAATACCTCAATTACATTGGTTCTTTCATCAGGAAAAGTACTGTTCACATCACTTTCAAGGGAAGCTATCGAGGGAATGGAGCAATAACTAGATGATCGATCACTTTCGCTTGAAGACTGATTTTGCCCTACAAGCTCTCTTGCCTTCGAGTTGTCTTGATTCGATGACGTCACTACGCTTTGACGCGTTACCGATGTCCTGCCATTCACTTATTCAACAGCAATATGGAGGAAGGGCGATTTTCCAACGCAAAAGTTTTCTTTTCTCGGCGGTCGTTGGCTAGATTTTTCTAATATTTAATACATATGTTATTCAAAGTGCATAAATTCGAGATATTGTTGTAAAAAGGTTTTACGGAATGGTACGTTTTTCGTCACAGTCCCGCTTTAAGTTCAAGGAGGATTTTCTCGTACTTAAACTCCTAATTGTAGCCCTAAATCATTCGGGTTCTTTTGGAAATCATTTTTTTATGTATTAGAGAAAAAATAAAAATGTTATTCACCAGCATTGGTCGGTCCGTATTGGGAAAAACTGTGCCCTCGGTCTTGTGTACCGCCCTCGGCCTACGGCCTCTGGCGGTATCCTAGACCTCAGGCACAGTTTTTCCCAATACGGACCTCCCGGCAGGTGAATAACATATATGTATTGAACGACGGTCCCTTATTTTTCTACAGGGAACGGAAATGGTCTGTTGGCCTTTGATCTCATCAAAGATTCACGCCAAAATTCAACATTCATTTGCAATGTAATTGTTGCGGGAAGATGGCAGCTTCTTCGGCAAGCTACCGTCTCTCGTGAAAAAACGAAAACCTCCTGTGAATTTTGCGTATTTCGAATGGAGGGACATAAGTATAAAAGAAGAGCTTGGAAGTGGGACGTTTGGCTCGGTGTATCTGGTGAACTATGACAAAGAAAAGGAAAATGTCATTTGTGTAGCATCTCGGATTGTTAGCTAAGTAAAATTGTCTTAACTTGGTTGCGTTAGAAAACGAAAATTGTCGCCTCGCGTCTCCAAAGTTATGCAGTTTTTATTGCTATGACCCACAATACAATCACGTTCATTTCTGGATACAATTATTTACTTGCCATTAAGTCTTGTGCCTTTGTATGAATTTTTCTTTGTCAAGTCCGTTACCGTTTAGTTTTATTCGATTTACAAACATGAAAAAACATGAAAAAAATTATTCAACTGGCTGCTGAATGATTCCATGAAACAAAATTAGGATTTTGAACTGGTGCTGAGTAAAATTCTTTCTTAGCCTAAACTTATAAAATCGTTTGTATCTGGGGCATGTCAAACCCATTTGTAGCTTTAAGGTCAAACAGGGACTGCCACTCACTAAACCGTACGTCGAAATGAATTGGCATAACATCAAATGGACAAAATTTTTAAAATTGGCTCACTATTAAGTCTTGTGATCGCCTTCGTATGAAATTTGTTGTTGTTGTTGTTGTTGTTGTTGTTAAGTCCGTCACCATTAAGTTTTATTCGATTTACAAACAAGAAAAAATATGAAAAAAGTTACGTCCGCGTTTTACTAGTCCGTGTTCTACTAGTCCGCGTTTTACTAGTCCAGTCCAATCCAGTCCAGGCCTCTAAATACATTATGCTCTTGTCCTCTTCTTAGTTTTCTCTAAGGTTAACTGAATTTACAAAGGCATAATGATTTAGAATGTGCAGTTAACTAAATAATGGTAATTGAACTAAGTGGAGTGCAAATTGGGCTGAAATCATAACCATGATTTCAAAATCGAACGAGCGCGGAGCGCGAGTTCCATTTGAAATCACAAGTATGATTTCAGACCAAAATTGCACGACACGAGGTTCAATTACCACTTTATTACATCCATTTTGAAATCGCCCAAATACAGGACTTGATCAATTCAAATACTTTACTGATGCGGATTACTTGATCAATTCAAATATTTTACTGAGCGGATTTTTAAAATAAAACGAGGAACCGGAAACGCTTTTACATCTTTTTTTTGTATGCAAAACAGAAAGACTTTGACGTCATGTAACAAAAACTCAGTCAAGCGTAGAATGATGCGATTTAGAGCAAAAAACGGTGCGATTCGTGAATAAATCGCACCAATTAGAGCCAATCAGATTACAGGGACCACCAGTGATTTCAAAATGATGTAACAAAGGTGAAAATCGTACAACGCCTTGATTGATTTATTGGGAATAGTGGTTTATTGGGCTTAGTATACTTAGTGATAAATTAAAGGCACTTAGCTTAAATCCGTATGTTATCAAGTGGTATCTTAGTTTTTTACGAAATCGCAAACAACGGTTAGTGTTTGGGAGTAGCAGCTATTGCTGGTATAATGTAAACGAAGGCACAACACAGGGAAGCGTCAGTGGCCCTTATTTGTTTCATCTTTTCATTAATGATCTCGATCTTGTAAACTGTCCTGATGTTTCTCTTAGTAAATATGCCGATGATACTACGATGCAAGTTTTTGTAAGTAAGGCCGGAACTGATCATGCTAGTGATGTAATTTCGCAATACCTTAGCTGGTCAGGTACTAACCATATGCCTTGCAATCTTTCCAAGTGTAAAGAATTAGTTTTGAAGAAGAAGGGACAAGTAAATCCTACTCCTATTGGTAATATAGAGCAGGTCGAATTTCTAGTGCTACTCGGAGTGACTTTCCAAAACAATGGAAGATTTACAGAGCACATTAAACGAAAACTCTCCGAAGCGAAAAAGTGCCTCTATGTGTTAAGGAGCTTGAGGAAGGAAGGATATAACCAAGCAGAAATTGATCATCTGTTTCGGTCTCTACCTAAAATTTCGTATGGTTTACCGGTGTCTGCAGCCTCTGTGCCTGAACTTAATACTATGCAGCGGTTCCTTCGTAGATGTCATAAGCGCAGTTTTATATCCTATGCTATAGATATATATGATTTGCTTGAGAAAACAGATAGGTCAATCTCAAAGAGGATTAGATGCCTGCCTACTCATCCGCTGTACAATTTGTTGCCCAAAGTTAAAGAATCTTCCAAACGTTTAAGAACTCAAACAAGCCTACTACCTTGTGTCAACACAGAACGTTTCAAAGCTAGTTATCTTAATAGACTGTATTTGAAATATGCTTCCGCTTTTTAACTTTTTAATTAATAATTTAAAAATGTAAATATAGGTATGTATTTTTACTTGTATATTCAATAAAGACTTAAAGATTAAAGAAGAATTAAAGATTGTTAGGCAATGAATGAGAAACAAACCGAACATCTACAGAATGATATTACACATTATTACGAGCAAAGATAATTTTTTCTGGTATTGACTTAACTTGGTCGGCAGAAGTTATCCTCCTAAGGGGAAATTAGTGTGGGTACAGTTGATTTTTATTTGGCTCTCTTAATCCCTTGACCAGCCTACAATTCCGTCTTTTAGGTTTTAGGGTAATTTTCCACCGTTCCGTCTTTTAGGAGTTGCCGCTAGCAAATGACTGGAAAAAATGAGGTCAAACTTAAGGGAAATTGGTAAAGGATGATAGTTTCCAAAGAAACTGTTTGGGGCTGCGTCCGTGGGGGTAACGAAATCACTTGAATATATCAACAAAGTTGAAATGGTAAATTGGCCACCGTTACGATTATAAAAGCTGACGTTTCGAGCTTTAGCCCTTCGTCGGAGCGAATAGAGGAATTGAGGGTTGTGTGTGCTTTTAAAGGCAGAAAATGGAGCTACGTGATTGGTGGGAGAATGACAGCGAGAAAAACACGAATAAATTAGTGGAATGAAAAGCGTTCGTTGATACCTGTGGGATTTAGACTGCCGGTTTGAAAGATGAGCTTTTGTTCAAGAGTTTTGCAGCTTTCCGTGCTACCTAAGTGTAAGGAAAGACCGCAGATTGCCATATGTTGAATGATTAGGTAAATTAAAATGTCTAGCGACTGGTTTCGATGTGTCCTTGTCATTCTTCTCCACGTCGCGAAGGTGTTCTCGGAATCGGTCACCTGGTCTTCTGTCTGTTTCATCGATGTAAATCATTTTGCAATAAGTGCAAGTTATGCAATGGATTATATTGGCGGAGGTGCACGTGAAGTGATCGGTAATCTTAATGGATCGTTTGGGTCCCGATATTTTCTCAGTGTTGTGAATGAAAGGACACGTTTTGCATCGTGCACGAGCGCATTTAAATATGCCTGGTTGGTCATTAGTCTGAAAAGAACTTCTGACCAAAAAATTGCCTATGGTTTTGTCGCCGGTTTGAATGAAAATGAGCGGAGGCTGTGAAAAGACATATACATAGGTAACACGGAAAGCCGCAAAACTCTTGAACAAAAGCTCATCTTTCAAACCGGCAGTCTAAATCCCACAGGTATCAACGAACGCGTTTCATTCCACTAATTTATTTGTGTTTTTCTCGTTGCCATGTTCCCACCAATCATGTAGCTCCATTTTCTACCTTTAAAAGCACACACAACCCACAATTCCACTCTTCGCTCCGACGAAGGGCTAGCGCGCGAAACGTCAGCCTTTATAATCGTAACGGCGGCCAATTTACTATTTTAACTTTGTTGCTATATTCAAATTATAAGGGAAATTGGGTTTTGTTCGAGGTGTACGTTCCGAGTAAGGGGGGTTTCGAATTCACCGGGTTCGAGTTAGCGGGGTTCTACCGACAGGATCTATTCTCACCATGCAAATTAGACGAATGAGTGAAATAGCCTCTCTTTCGTACAGAAAGTTTATTTCTTCCGCTGATATGTAAGCCGTATATTTCATAGTAGGATGGTAGTGTTTTGGGCACCTGGTCGAGAAGACATTTTTCAAATTAATCCTTCTGTTATTAGAATAGTTTTGGGTGATGATGTACATCCACATCCTGGACCAAGCTCGAACGCGCTTCGTTGCTCCTCGACCGCAAGGTCTGTGGCTTCTGAATTGAACGTCTTTCCGAAGAATACTCAAGCAAACATCAAAATTGCCCATCTTAATATGCGCTCCTTGAAGTCCAGAGAAAATCAGTTTCATTCTGGTAAAAGATTCTATCCAATCGATTGGATTTCATATTTTCACGATATCAGAAACGTGGCTAGATTCTTGAGTAACTGACGCCCGGCTTTTTATATACCAGGATTTTCAAAGCTCATGCGAGATCTTGGTCCCCAGAAAGCCGGTGGCGTGCTTTGTGTTTATACGAGAGACACTTTGAAAGTAGAGTACATCGAAAACCTTTCTTCAGAGACTAGCGATGGCCTTCAGCAATTATGGCTTAAAGTACAAACGCGATCTTGTAAATATTTTTTATTAAATACCGTCTATCGACCACCTAGCGTTCCCGTGAAGTTCCTTGATGATCTTACACGTTTTTTCATCCACTCACTTTTACGTAGTCTGGATATCTTTGTTATCGGTGATCTGAACTGCAACTTGCTCAGCGATGACTATGAATCTAGAGCGTTTTCGGATTTCTGTACAACATTTAATTTAACTCAGTTAATTCACTCGCCAACCGGCAGAATTACAGAGAGCAGCCAGTCTTTGATAGATGTTATTATGACTACAAACAAGGAGATTGTTACATCTAGCGGGGTCGTTACTTCATCCATAAGTGATTCATTTATTTACTACTGGATTTCAAGGTTCCTAGAGTAAGACCTTCTTACGTGTCTATCAGGAGCTACAAACAGTACAATTCTGCAAAATTTCTTGAGGATCTTCAACTCGTTCCTTTTCATATGGTAAACTTTTTTGATGATATTAATGATCAAGTGGACGTGCATGGCATACTCTTTCTTGATGTGCTCAACGAACATGCACCGATCAATTAAAATAAAAGCGAAACCAAATCTTTTTGTCTCGCCTGAAATCAAACAGTTTATGAAAACACGTGGCAATTGGCTGAGGAGTGCGATGAAAATAAGTAATAAACTGCATTGGAATGCATATAAATTCTTTAGACAGGAGGTGAAGCGTGAGATCCGTTTGGCTGAAAGGATTTATGTGAAATCACAGATCACAAATAGCAAAGGTAACACAAACTCCACTGTACGGAAGGTGATTAATCGATGCTTGCCAAAAAATCTTCTGGTTTACCACAGTTTAATGACAGTCATGAGAAAATGGTAAACAGTTTTAATAAGTATTTTTCATCGGTTGGAAGTCTAGCAGCTATAAAAGCCGGTCTGTTAGCCAAGGACCAAAATAGGTCTTTGGATTCAAATGCCTATGAAACCTTTAACGTTTCTACGCTGAGTGAACAGTTCGAATTTCAACCTGTATCAGAGAACGATGTGGCGAATATTATCCTAAATCTGCCTTCTAACAAAGAACCTGGCTTTGACAAAGTTCCAGCAAGAATACTAAAGGATAGTTTACCAGCCACTTTGCAAATAATCACATCCCTGATGAGCAATTCCTTTAAATGTAATACGTTCGCAAGTGCGTGGAAAGTCGCAGAAGTGACTTGCGTTCCTAAAGAAGGAGATGCTGGAGATCCATGTAACAAACGGCCCATATCATTGCTACCGGTACTATCCAAAGTGAATGAACGGTTGGCCCACAAACAATTTGTCACATTCTTAGACAATAACAACAAGTTATCACAATTTCAAAGTGGCAACCGTAAATATCACTCCACCGAAACGGCTCTTCTATTTGTCATTGAGGACCTATTAAAAGCTAGGGATGAAAAGAAAATCTCAATATTGGTGTTGATGGATATGTCGAAGGCTTTTGATAGTATAAACCATGACATGTTCTTATTTAAAATTCGCAGCCTTGGTGTGTCTCCATCAGCGCTAGAATGGTTTAAAAGTTATTTAAAGGGAAGGTATCAGTATGTTCGTAGTAGGGATGTGGTTTCGCAGTCCTTCCCAGTTGATTATGGAGTTCCACAGGTATCTATTCTTGGTCCCGTTCTGTTTACTGTCTACATAAATGATTTCTATCTATACCTAAACGTTTTCAATCTGCTGTTTATGTTGATGACTCCAAACTTTACTTGAAATTTAAAACTAGTGAGCTATATAATGCAGTCTCTGCACTTAACTCTGACCTAAACGAAATTTGTATGTGGTTTTGCCACAATTCACTACCTTTAAATCCAGATAAAACTAAACTTTAAGTGGTAGGCGTGCCGCAATTGCTACGCCAGTTACCTGATTTTACGATAACGCTTTGTGGTAAACAAATATCACCTATACCTGTGGCAAAGGATCTTGGAGCGTTCTTAGACCAGTGTCTCTCTTATGAAGAACATGTACGTAAAACTGTTGCTAGCTGTATGAATAGACTGATTCAAATCAATAGAATTAAGAATATACTTGATAGGGAAACGCTGTGGTTAATTATTAATAGTTTTGTTTTTAGTAAGCTGTTTTACTGCTCCTCAGTGTGGAGCAATACTTCTGCGACTAATATTTATAAGTTTCAACTTGTTCAAAATTTTGCAGCCAGGATTACCTTGGGACTCCGCAAATATGACCATATCTCTGCAGGTTTAAGATCGCTCCGATGGCTAAATGTCAAACAAAGACTTATGGTCAATGATGCAGTTATGATGCACAAATCTCTCAAAGGACGGTCACCTAGTTATCTGTCATAAAAATTTTCAACTAGAGCTACTATTCATGATAGACATACGAGATATAGAGATAGTTTAAATACTCCATCTACTAGAATCAATGCTGGCCAACGCGCCCTTTATTATCGTGGCGTAAAAGTATGAATAATTTCAGTAAAGATTTAAGGGAAATCACAAGTACTAAGGTCTTTAAGAGACATTTAATTAATGAACTGATTTGTAACATGAACGATCTTTGATGATAATTGTTGTTTGCATATAGTAATTAAGTAATATATAAGTAATATGAAAGTACATACTTATGAAATTATTTGTTTAGTTTTACTATTTTTAATGTTGATGCTGAAAAACCCTTTTCAGGGATTCTCAATAAAGGGTATGTATGTATGTATGTATGTATCAACTGGGCCCAGCTATTTTTTCGTTCAAACATCTTTGGAAAGGGAAGGGCTTATCTAATTGTGTCTCCGTGACAAGCTCCCTTCTGATGGATATCTTAAACGAAGCAAATTACCGCTATCTTTGACAATTGTGATCACCTTCACCAGCGAAAACCGATAACAAGCTGATTACCATCAAAATGCAAAGGAGAAAGAGGGAAGTCGAAGCTCCAATCTTGAGGAAAGTCGTAAAACTTATCCTTGTGGTAGCTATACTTGGTGGAGCAGTTTTAAAAATATGAAAAATACCGCAACTCTCCACAGGTTTTAACATTTTTAAAATTTTTCCATTTCACAAAAAGACTTAATGGTTTAACAAATGTAATAACATAGATGAGAAAAATACGGGCCTCTGATTGGCTGAAAACGAGTGCGTTTATCATGTAACACGAGTGCAAATTACCAACAACGCGCTCGCTGTCAAAAATTTTTGTCTGTCTTGACTGGATGTTTTTATCATTTAACTAGGAAGAACATGATTTCAAGTGCAATTTGGTCTAAATAAGCACCAAATTGCACTCAAAATCATGTTAGTGAAAATTCCCACGGAAAAAAGCATCACAGAAAGTCAAGACAGACGAAGTTTTGACAGCGCGCGCGGTATTTGTAATTTGCACCCGTGTTACAACTTTGCAGTCGCGCTACGAAAAAAGATACACACGTCTTTAGCCAATCACAAGCGAGTAATTTTTTTAATGTATATTATTGATTTGGATAATAACTTGAATCTGGGTCCAATTTGGTGTTAATAGGCTCTAATAATTTTTTTAAAGACAACAAATTGCACGATCCTGTGCGCCGAGAGCAGTTTGCTGTCTTTGAAAAAAATTTTAAGTACTTATTTAAGCCATTACTAATTTTCATTTAAAAGCATCCTAGAAGGTCAAAACAGACCAACTGGACATGAAAATGCACTCGTTTTCAGCCATACAGACGCGCTTAAATTTCTCATGTAGAGTATCAAACCAATCGTCAACATTTGCTAGCTTTGCTCGCAACTTATTCGGCATATTAGCACGAACCGTAACGCTTTCTTTGAGCGAGAGGTCTCCCCGTACGATTCCCTTTCATGCTCGTTTATGCTTCCATTATATTCTATAGGTTAATAATTTGGAGCATCTAACTATCTAGTCATCAAAATGGTGACATCTTTTTAGGGCCGATATTGTAAGGAAAGCATGCCCAGACCCATATCACTCTCACATTCCAGTGGCTCTCTGGCTCGACGCGCGTGCCTCTTTGCCCGTGTTGCAGTGCCACTGATAGCCTGCTTCCTACTTGTAAGATGTATTTACTAAAATACGGTTATTGTAGTTTTAAGAGCACTGTTTAACAAATGGTAAACAGCACAGCGTACACTATTGAGTTATAGATGTGCGCGGGAAGTTTCTAAGCTCGAAAGAAGCGTAATAGTCGGTCGAGGCGATTGCCGAGAGCGACTCTAGCTTCCTTAGTGCGTAGCAAACCTTTCAAGTGCATCCATAAGTTAATAGTGTACGCTGTGCTGATTACAATTTGTCTTACAGCACAACATTGATGTATTGTGGCAAAAGACTTCCTTTTATTCAACACTAAAATCTTGCGTGACTAGAGAAAACAAGCGCCCGGAAACTAGTCTTTGCGTCTGCTCACGTTAGAAGCGTGCACCTATGGGCAAATGGTGGACACAGAGCGCGCACTTTCCTTTGGCCATGTTACAGTAAAACTCTCTTCTCAGACGACTTGATGATTTTAAGAGCCGTTCATTTCATCATTTATAGTAACATTAATTGAAAACTGTCAAGTCAACGAGCAATATTCAATTTAACTTTGCAGTTTCCCTCTTGACAGAAAAATCTTTCATATGCTACCTCTGTCTTAAGCTAACAAGGAATGTGCCAGTCTAAGAGTTTGAAAGAAGAATAATCAAATTATCTCAACAATCTGATTTATCAAGTACAATCTGCTCAGAGTAAAGATTTGCGTTTTACTGAATTAAATCATTTATCATTAATGAACTTTAGAAAGTGTAAAATCCATACAGTGTCAATTACATTGTACAATAAAAAGTATCAATTGTTCTCAAGTGGGCATGATTCTCGAAATGAAAGTCAGACAATGCTCAGTGAGCTTCACTAGTGCATATCTTTTCTCAATTAAATTACCTCTTGGTCAACAATGATGTTAATAGTAATGGTTAGAAGATAGCAAGGAGTCCAATTCGGTCCGCGATCGTAAGAGTGATAAACCAAATCGGAGGACCGCGAGGCAGGAGTGCGATTTGTCAAACATGGAAATGATCACTGACCGAGTTTGACGATACCTAGTCCTGTCAAAATTTATTCTTTGAAAGTAGGGCTTGTAATTCCAATCTTTAAACATTTAACCCGCATTACAATCTTAGATAAACAGACTCCGAAAAGCTCTAGAAACGGCTTCCTATAATTGCACTCGGGATGGTAAGCCATTGCTATGGTTACTGTAATCATGTCAGACTCTGTTATTGGTAGATTCACGTAAGCTCGCTCAATGTAATCGGTCGATGAAAATCCACGATTCTATTTCATCATCAGCCTAGGTCGTGAGGGACTGGTAAGAGAGAGAGTAGCGCTATGCATCAACCAGTTGTGTCGTGCTTTAGCATCGAACAGGCGAAGAGGTTTTTCCCTCCGTGTGTTATTCGATTTATTAGCGCGGTTTGTGGTATCATTATAACGTCTGAATTCCTTGTTTCCTTTCGCTGATTTTCAGGAGTCCTAGAGAGGTAGTAATTTTTCCATTGTACCGTATTGAATTGGTTTTTTGTGCCATCTTGTGTTTCCCGCGTTTTTTTTTTTCTCAAAAGGAACATGGTTGCCAACAACGACGATGATTGTGCCACAGAAAAGCAAAGTAGTAACCAAGAGTCTAGCGCACTCATTGCTGCGTTAACTAGTATGGAAGCTAGCATCGATTTAGGGAACAACTTGCTAAAAGAACTCGTAAGCAAGAAACGGTCATCCCCTAACGATGCCATCATAACATCTAAAAAAAGGAAATCTCCTACGGCTTCACAGAAAGCCAGCATAATATCCGCAGACGAGGATGAAAGCGATGCTTCAGAGAAAGCAAATATGCTGCATCAACATGACGGAAGTGAGGCAGATGCCTTAGGTTTATTTGGAGATGAAAGAGAGGATATCGACCTTGAGGATATGTCGGGTGGAGACTCTGACAACGCTAATTTGTTGTCTGAAATCAGTTCCTTTCTGAGTTGTTCAGAAGACACAGGTCCACCAATTGCAAGTGGTCTTGCTGACTCAGTAAATGGAAAATTTAATGCAGAGTATTCTGTGGAGAAGAGAAAAGAAATTCTCCAGAAATATAAGACTCCGAGTAATTGTGACAACGTGCTTGTTCCCAGAGTAAATGAGGAAATATGCAGCAAACTGTCCACAAATGCCAAACGCTCAGATATCCGAACTTCAGCATTCCAAGACGCACTTATTAAGGTGTCTATTTCCATTATATGCACAACTGATAGCTTCTCGAACACAGAGAAAAGAAAACCATCCCCAGCTACAAAACGCTGATAAACCCCTTGTTGGATTCTGTTGCCATGCCAGGTCATGTTTGTACAGAACTGTCATACAAAGGAAAGGGATCCTTTAAAACATTTCTTACATCAAGATTTTCGTCCAGCATGTGCTAGAAGCAGAAAACCAGGGAAACTCCTGTTTGGGGATGATTTACCTAAAACACTTCAAGAATTGAGAACTACTAGTAAGGTCATGACCAAAAACAATTTTAATGCCAGATACTACAAGCAAAATACTGGCCATCCTAATCAAGACAATAGTAACAGATGTCAGCAGAAGCCTCTTTTAGTGAACAGAAGGAGGATTTTCAATCCTCCCAGATCAAAACCAACTCAGGGCTTGACCCCCTTCAAGAGAAAGTTGACAGACTTAGAGGATTTAACAACTCAGGCAAGTAATTTTCCTAGGTATGTTAGGGACCATCTGTTACCTTATCTCAGGCTAAAAGTAAAGTGCTTTAGAGCTGGCCAGGTATCCTTATTTTATGAGAAATGAATGCAATTGACATCAGATCCTCATATTTTGCATACAAGTGCGGGCCAAACACTTGAGTATTTCTTCCCATCCTTTTCAGCAATCATATCCTCCCAATTATATCTGTAAAGACCACGTTGCTCTTGTTGAGGCAGAAATTTCCTCACTAAAAGAAAAGGAAGTTGTAGTACAATGTCATCATGAGTTAGGGGAATTTATATCTCCTATATTCTCAGTTCCTAAGAAAGATGGTAATGTGAGACTCATCCACAAATTAAGAAAGTTGAATTGTTTTGTTGAAAACTCGCATTTTAAAATGGATTCTATCCATACCGTTTCTGAAACTTGTCACACCAAGTTGCTGGATGGCCTGTTTGGACTTAAAAGATGCATATTATTGTGTTAAGATCCATCTTGATTTCCAAAAATGTTTAAAATTCTCCTACAAGGGCACCCTATACAAGTACACAGCCTTCCCAAATGGTTTGTGCATCTGCCCAAGAATGTTCACTAAGATGATGAAACCCCCGTTAGCTTTTTTGAGACAATGTGGTCATATCATATGTGAGTATATTGATGATCTATATCTGCACGGCAAAATCCAACAGAAGTGCATAGCCAATGTAATTGCTGCCATCAGACCGCTTGTCTCCTTAAAAACCCTTTCTCTGTCAAATCCGTGGTGAGGCCAAAGTTATTGGTCACCTAATTTCCAGTTTACCAGGTATCAAATATGGAGCCCTGTATTACAGAAATTTAGAAATGGACACGGTTTCTGCTCTAAAATTAGCCAAGGGGAATTTTGAGGAGAACATGTGCATCTCCCACAAAGGACTTTCTGAACGACGTAATTTTTTTCATATTTTTTCTTGTTTGTAAATCGAATAAAACTTAATGGTAACGGACTTTACAACAACAGCAACAACAACAACAACAACAACAACAAATTTCATACGAAGGCGATTACAAGACTTAATGGTGAGCCAATTTTAAAAATTTTGTCCATTTGATGTTATGCCAATTCATTTCGATGTACGGTTTAGTGAGTGGCAGTCCCTGTTTGACCTTTAAGCTACAAATGGGTTTGACATGCCCCAGATACAAACGATTTTATAAGTTTAGGCTAAGAAAGAATTTTATTCAGCACCAGTTCAAAATCCTAATTTTGTTTAATCGAATCATTCAGCAACCAGTTGAATAATTTTTTTCATGTTTTTTCATGTTTGTAAATCGAATAAAACTAAACGGTAACGGACTTGACAAAGAAAAATTCATACAAAGGCACAAGACTTAATGGCGAGTAAATAATTGTATCCAGAAATGAACGTGATTGTATTGTGGGTCATAGCAATAAAAACTGCATAACTTTGGAGACGCGAGCCGACAATTTTCGTTTTCTAACGCAACTAAGTTAAGACAATTTTACTTAACTAACAATCCTAGATGCTACACAAAAGACATTTTGCTTTTCTTTGTCGTAGTTCACCAGATACACCGAGCCAAGTGTCCCACTTCCAAGCTCTTCTTTTATACTTATGTCCCTCCATTCGAAATACCCAAAATTCACAGGAGGTTTTCGTTTTTTCGCGAGAGACGTTAGCTTGCCGAAGAAGCTGCCATCTTCCCGCAACAATTACAATGCAAATGAATGTTGAATTTTGGCGCGAATCTTTGATGAGATCAAAGGCCAACAGACCATTTCCGTCTCCTGTAGAAAAATAAGGGACCGTCGTTCAATACATATATGTTATTCACCAGCCGGGAGGTCCGTATTGGGAAAAACTGTGCCTGAGGTCTAGGATACCGCCAGAGGCCGTAGGCCGAGGGCGGTACACAAGACCGAGGGCACAGTTTTTCCCAGTACGGACCGACCCAAGCTGGTGAATAACATTTTTATTTTTTTTTCTAATACATAAAAAAATGATTTCCAAAAGAACCCGAATGATTTAGGGCTACAATTAGGAGTTTAAGTACGGGAAAATCCTCCTTGAACTTAACAATTTGATAGCGAGTGAGTTATAAAGAAAACAAACGTTATTCAAATTAAAGAGAAAGCTTTCGCCGAAACATTTTTATTTGTAAAGGTTATTAAATATGGCGTCCCATCGGGGCCAAAATTCAACATTGCGATTTGAAATTGTACTTTTAGTATTCTTCCTTATTTCGTGATTGGACATTCAAGTTTTTATTCCTTATGAAACTTTTTCCGATTCAACCTTGTCTTTTTTACAATTAAACTTCCAAGTTTCAAGTATTAAACATTGTACTTCTCGTAATTCCACTTTGTAGTTGTGGCAATGCAATATCTTTGTACTTATGGTATTGATATATTCAACATGCAGTACTTCGCGCTATTCAACATTCAACTTTCCATCATCCAACCCAGCTATTAACGAAGGAGCGCAGGCTCACTAAGGTCATGTACCTCATGTAAGCCACATAACTTCGTACGAGGTTATCTTGTGAGATGAAAAATGGACGATATCTCGTATTTGCTGGACTGTGTTCATAATATCCTAGACATTTTAAAAGAATCAAGCCAACCAATAAGATATTTGGTACTCTTGTCGAAGAGGCTAGCCAAGTAAGAAGTCATTTATCCCCCTCAAATACGGTCGGGTTCAAAGCCATCAATGAATTACATGGCGATATATTATAAAGTGTAGATGATGCGTAAAGACACATTATAGGCCTGTTGTCTGATCAGAACACAATGTTCACGCCCACCGCGTAAAAGCTAACATCTATATTTTGCTAGCAAAAAAGAGTAAACAAACCCATGTTGTGCTTAATCTGTCCTTCCAAGGAATTAAATTTAAGAAGTAAACGACTTCTCCTTATAGACGGCCTAAAAAACACTTCCCTATTTAGCTATAGCAAATCAGCAAGGTACTTTAGTACTCCGTTAGATTTGCCGACAAGGCGCGGGTCTTTTCGCTGCCAGGGATCGGAGTTCAAGGCTTCCATTAGATATTTAGTCCATACTTTTACAACCACAATTTTCAACCAATTCTTGCAAAATATCTATAGAGGGCTGCTTTTCTAGTGTGCTCTTTCCGTTCGTCCCCATTTGTATCTGTTTGAGTTTCTTGGGACACGGTGCAGTTAAATTCAGCGGATAGAACATTATTAGCCTCCACTGAGGGGGTCTCAGACTCGACCGTTTCTGTGTAGTCTTTTACTACACAAGCTTGAACTACTTCAAACTCTAACTCAGAACCAACAGCGAGATCAGTTTCTGACATTACATCGTTGAAAGCAAGCCCCCTCCTTGTAGGTAATTTCCTCTCTTTACAAGGTTTACTCCACGGAAAGATAGAGAGCAATTGCCAACAATATTTCTGCAGTCTTACCTCCTTCAAAATGTGCGAAACAAATTCGAGTATGAGAGGATTCCAGCTTCAATGTTTTGTTTCTGATTAACCTTATGTATTTCTTCCTAAGACTTTCCTCCTTTGGCATACGATAAAATGATAAATTTCTATTTTTTCTGGATTGGTTAGTACACAATGGAACGCAGCAGTTGTAATGAGAAGGTATGACAAATACAGAAGTGTTTCTCTCACCCCGAAGGTGCTATTTTGAATTTTGTCCTTCCAACACGAGCCCACGCTACTTTTAGTCCGCGGCAGAAACAAAATCTCACGTGATTTTGAAAAAGAGCACTGGGGCTACTGTTCGTTTACCTCCGGGAATTCTTCATCGGCTGGTTTAAATCGTATTCGGCAAGTGTCGAGTTCAGTCAAAATGTTTTCTGTTGAGAAGTTTTGCCTAAGGGTGATATCCTTAAGTATCAATGTAGCCTAAGGGACTTCAAGACAAATTTTGGGTTGGGGAAAGGGGAGGGCTGAATAGGAGATTGATTGCCACTAAACAAACGGTCGTGCTGACTTTTTCAGTTGTTTCGACCAT
>NC_142521.1:29992595-30027595 GCF_964205215.1 Stylophora pistillata | reverse complement strand
ACATTTCTGTCCCTGGTCAAACCAAGTTTAAAAACCCGTGTAGCATCCAAACTGTACAAAGATGGTACTCGTCCAAAGTTGCGAACCTTTGATCTACATCAGCTGGTCAGGGTTAAAAATGGCAGAGGGGAAAGGAGAAATGGATACAGGGCCTCAACACTTATCTCGTTAGAGTGCCAGGTAATAACCGTAGATTTGTGCACGCAAATCCTTTAATACCTGATGATACAAGAGAACAGAATGCTAAAAATGAAAACATTGGAAGAAAAATTGTAGACTGCAATCCCACTCCTTTGTCGCAAAAGATTTCTTTGATGCCCCAAGTAGAAATATCCAACCAATCTGACCAGGTTCCTGACATGATTACAGAATTAGGAAGGAGGAGTGTTGTATCTCATGACGTAATGTAATGTACAGAGAATTCTGGGTGAATAAAAAGATGGCCGCTTGAGATTAGCATGTGGTGCATTTCTTGGCTGAGTTTGGTCTTGTTTTAGACGTTTAATATACAAAAATAAGCTCATCCCACAGGCAAACGCACACGCCGTTCATGCTAGGCCCACGCTAAATGATGTCGAGTGTTTTCGGAATGGGTCGGTCCACGAACTTCATTGCTTGAAAGCTAGCCAATTGTGGAAAGTTCATACTAGTTCTCACGAGATAACAAATGAGCCATATGTGAGTTCAAACTACGAAAATACTGGCAAACTGTGAAGGCCGATTTAACAACAAAGTATGATGCTGAGACGAACACCTCACTTGCTGAAAAAATCAAGAATGTTCGTGAACGCAACTTCGAAGTTGGCGCTAACAACAGCGATTTCGATAGGATACTGGCAGAAGCAACTGAAATAGTAAGGTTAAATATAGAGGCTTAGGTCTTCTGTTAAATATCCTGTTTCTGTTACTGGTTTTTATTGGGTTCAATACTTTTAGAACATAGCTAGCAGAGTCGCGCAATCAAATTCATTATACGTAAGCGTGCTCAAAATCCCGATAGTGCACGCTGATAGCGTCAGCAAATCCGACTTCCCCAGAAATTTTTTTTTTTTCGTGCGAGCGGCCATTGTTAGCGCGGGGAAAAATAATATATTTCGCGACAATAATTGATACAAACAGAAACTCGGCCTATTAGTCCGAAAAGGAAGACAATGTTTCGACCTTTTCCCTTGGGCTAGAGTTCTTAAATGAGGCAGAAAAACAGAAAAACAAAGGAAAAGGAGACTCGGCATCAGCGCCGTCACGATTCGCTTCAACTGATATTGTTGTCCGTTTTTCGCGTCGGATTTGTGCACAATTCCACCGGCTATGTTCTAAAACAACTGGTTCATGCTTTCAGCTGTGCACTATCAAATTATGGAGCACGTGGGAAGTTTGAAGAGCACTCAAGAAGCTAGAAATGCCCTCGGACATCGTCTCGGGAAACTCTTACGCTTCTTTCGTGCTCTCCAAACTTCCCGCGTGCTCCATAACTCGATAGTGCACGCTAAAGCATGAACCAATTGTTAAGTAAAGTACGATTTGGTATTTCCTACATAATCACTATTAACAATTGGTTCATGTGTTAGCGTGCGTTCATCGAGATTTGAAGCACGCGGGAAGTTTGGAGAGCCCGAAAGATGCTTAAGGGTTGCTTGAGGCGCACCCGAGAGCAACTCTAGCTTCTTGAGTGCTCTCCAAACTTCCCAAGTCCTTCAAGTCTCGATAAACGCACAGCTGACACATAAACCAATTGTTTTACAACATTTTCAACGCTCTAGTTTATGTATAAAGGGCAGAAATTCCCTCTCCTACGCTTCAACGCGTTGTTTATTTTGTTTCGGGAAAGTATTTCGCTATGCTTCAATGATCTTGTCTCAGATTGGTCAAAAACTGTCAGGTAAATTCATGCGTAGAAATGAAGTTAGACTTGCGAAACGAGATGAAACCGTTGATTGTTTTGTTTTCCCTTTCTCTGGGTTCTTTCTCGGGAGTTAAAAAATCCATTCCAAAGAAAAAGTAGGCAGACCTTCATCGGCTTGTTCGCTTGTTGCCATGTCTAATTTAACTTTTTTGCGGAAAATTTTCCAGTTTTTTAAGGAAAAATGCTGAAGTCACTCGCGAGAAATAAATCTTTTCGCGAGGCGTTTGTTTGCTGACGTCACCAGCGTGCACGATGGAATGGGGAATGGGGAATGGGGAATCTTTAAAATGAAGAGTCTTTAAAAGCGGGAATCTTTAAAAGCGGGAACCTTTAAAATGGGGAATCTTAAAAAGCGGGAATTTTTAAAGCGGGGGAATCTTTAAAAGCGGGAGTCTTTAAAACGGGGAATCTTTAAAAGCGGGAGTCTTTGATACGAGGAATCTCCAAAAGCGGGAGTCTTTAAAAACGAACATTTTTTTTTTTCGGTGGATGGCAGTGGCACTCGATTATTATTTTTATTTATTAGCCTGAATGGGAAGTCAGCCATCAGCCCTTTAAGAAATTATGACTGACCAATCTAGATCACTTTTCGCTATTATCCACAGGGTTCAAATAACAGCCGGCTGCCGGCGGCAGCGGGAAGTTTTAACACACTTGCTGGCAAGTTTTCACCAAAGAACTAGAATGTTTATAGAAAACATTTTGCTTATTGATTGTCCACTGAATTAAAAGGCGCTGTCCTGTTATGGTCAGTGAACATTTCATGTCAGAAAATAAAGCAGCCAAGAAATGTTTTAAAAGCTTTTTGGAGACGTAAACGAGTATAAAGTTTCGAAATTTGATATTCAGCTTTTTACGTATTTGTTCAAGCGTGAAACGTGCAAGTTTGTGTACACACCTTCAAATTACCGTGTTTATGTTTCTGCAGGTACATACTACCTTAAATGGGGATCTATTCTCCGTCAAATCCTGTTCAATGTCGTTTGTATAGCCTTATCACGCTACGGATTTCCCATAACTGTAAATGAAGAAGCGCGACAGTTTGTCTCGACAAAGTTGAATATTTCACGCTTTAACAAAACACCGAAAAATTGGGCCTTTCACTACGCTTTGTTATTAGATAAGGAATTGCCGCAACGAAACTTGTTAATCTAAATGATGCTGGAATTATTTTAGTATTTTAATCATGCTGAGTGTTGAAAACATGTGCTAAGTGCCCTTCCATTACAGCGTAGTTTTACTTGTGTCAACAGTCGTGAATTTTGATGGATTCATTTGCTTAAAATTGAAAAAAACAATCAATTTTTCCACACACCACTCATTCATTTGGTCCATTTCATGTCACGCTTCTAAAGATTCCTCATTTTAAAGATTCTCGCTTTTAAAGATTCCCGCTTTAAAAGATTCCCCATTTTAAAGATTCCTGCTTTTAAAGTTTACCCGTTTTAAAGATTCCCGCTTTTAAAGATTCCTCGTTTTAAAGATTCCAACTTTTAAAGAATCCCCGTTTTAAAGATTCCCGCTTTTAAAGAGTCCCCGTTTTAAAGATTCCCGCTTTTAAAGATTCCCCGTTTTAAAGATTCCCGCTTTTAAAGATTCCACGTTTTAAAGATTAACCATTTTAAAGATTTCCTCGTTTATAGATTCCCCATTTTAAAGATTCCCGCTTTTAAAGATTCCCCGCTTTAAAGATTTCCCATTCCCTATTCCCCATTCTCCATTCCCCATTCCCTCATTCCCCATTCTTTGTTTTAAAGATAGCCATGCCATGGCTATAAAAGAAACCCGAGTGAACGCTCCTCGAGCGTCTAGTTTTATTTAAAAAAATAACTCTAAAATGGAGGACTGATTGTTAAACATGGCAGATCAGTTGGCAAGGACTTTGTACTGAATTATGGCTAAAGTTTCCAGGACACGTACCGCGGAATCAAAATTTGCACCAATGACGAATTTCTCCTAAAACTCATTTTAAGGAGGGAAATCAAGTTTATTTTGCAACCATAGACTTGACAGGACGAAATTCTGCGCAGTATATCAACCAACTCACCGTAATGCACGTACTACTGATCTGTGCCAAGACATGGATGTGCAAGAGTCATATATGATATGGAAATGATGACATTTTGGATTGGATTTATTCATCTGTTTTAGTGTTATGGGAAAACAATCTCAATAAACATGTTTTGAATAGCTAATAACATCTTTGAAGATTATTGTACTCGGCAAAGGTGGTATTTTTTTTATTCTGAATACGATGAGCTTCTAGAATTCAAACCCTTTAGATGTTTGGCATGCCTTGTCCTTGTAAGAATATATTTTAACAGTGCTGGCGGTATGAAGGGTCGATGAAAGTAAAATTATTGTCGTGTAGATCTCCCTTGCTGCGACCCTTTTTGTCTGAAAACAACAACAACCCCAAAAATTTTGTGAGAGTTTACAGACTCTTCATTGCAATTTTCTTTTCTCAGTCTCTAAAGCGCTCCCAAAATCGTGCAGCGACTTGAAGAAGCTCGATCCTAATACAAAAATTAAACCATACCAGATTGATCCTGTCGGCGAAGGATGAATGCCGCCATTTAATGGAACCTGTAACATGAGTGACAAGGACGGTGTTGGTGTGACAGGTATAAGTCACGACAGCGAGAACACGACACTGGTGGATGGATATGAAGGAAAGGGATCATATTCGCAGGACATACACTACAAAGGAGCAAACATTTCTTAGCTGGTGAGCCTCATCCAGATTTCTAAGCACTGCGAACAGTTCATAAAGTACGAGTGCTTCCATTCTGGATTGCAAGATAGCGTTTCGTTTTCACGCGATTCTGAGAAAATGACCTGCTGGAGTGGTGCGACACCTGCACTTCATAACTCCACACGCTGAGTGACCAACACATGTGCACAACCAAGTGACCCAAGATACCGCCGAGCCTACTGTAGCTGTGATGCAAATGATTTTGTATGGGGTGAGGATAGTGGTTTCCTTACTAACAAAACTCATCTGCCGGTTAAGCAGCTGAGGTTTGGAAACACAGGTTATAACATGAAAGGAAAATAGAACGAGCAGGGCTACCAAAATACCTTAGGAAAGTTTAAGTGCTACGGAATCGCCTGACTGGTCAATCAGCGTTGTTCTTTCCGTAAACAATACCGCCATCTTCAACGCGTGTCTATTTAATTTTTGATCGATCTATTCTGTATTTACTTGTTCATCCATTTTGTTTGAAAAGATCTGACAAGGGGGCTATGGCAATAGCGCAAAGTTGTTATGATAAAGACAAGGCAAACCTCCGAAAAAAAAGGCTAGTGACAAATTTGGTAATCATGACTTATTCTGTCGGGAATGACGTAACGTGTGACACTCCGAGCCTCCATTTTGAACTAATGAATGAATAAATCAATGAATAAACTTAAAGGTGATTCTTCAGCATTGCACGGGACATCCTGTACTGCGCATACAAACCATGTAGTCAGGCAAATAAGAGTGTGCGCATTTCGAGAATATGGTATTGGGTTTTTTCAAGTAATGGACAAGGAAAACAGGTGCAAGTTCCCTTTTGAACGAGCACGTTTACCTTTCTGTTTTATTGCATAAATTTGGTGTACACAGCATGCACGAGCATGGTGACCAATATTTTTATTCCATAAATTTGGTGTACATATTATCCCTTTTACTTAGAGAAGATTGACTGGTAATTAAGATAACGAATCGCTTTCTTGAGATGAAAATTTGACGCCCGAAAACCACTCAGCCGTGCAAGGTCAAACTCTTGGGCTTAATTAATCCGTAGCTTCTACTTTTCGAGCGCCTCACTGATGGAGCTCCTGCAGAGCATCGGCGTCACCCCAAGAGTTCCAAACGGCGCGCTAACATCAATTTTATTCACCATTTTGACTCGCGCCACAGACCTCGTCGAAAAGCAGGGACTACTTGTAGTCTACAGCATCACAGGAAGTCAAGACAGGCGAAATTTTGGCAGCGCGTGCTGTTTGTAATTTTCGCGTGTAACACGTGTAAGATGACAAAAATGCACTCGTTTTCAACCAATCAGAAGCGCGTTTTGTTTTTTCATTTTTATTATAAAACCTGTGAAATTATTTAAAAGTCTTCCTGTTTAAGGGAGACATTTAAAAAAATATATAAAACTTGTGGGGAGCTGTGGTGTTTTGCATATTGTTAAAGCTGCTCCACCAAGTATTTCCACAAGAATGAGTCTTTGGACTTTTCTCAAGATTGGAACTACAACTTGTTCTTTAATCTTTTGCATTTTGATGGTAAACAGATTGTCATCGGTTTTTGCTGGTGCAGGTGAGTGCAATTTGACAAAGATAGCGATAAGTTGAGCCGTTTAGATATCCACCAGATGGAAGGTGTTCATGGAGACACAATTAGGTAAGCCCTGCCCTTATCCAAAGATGTTGAGAATTTTCTGGACCAGAAAATACCTGCTTTACATATATATTTGACGCTAGGTTTTTACAATCTGGACGTCTTGTTTTAGCAAAATTATATCTCCGCGTCCTTAATTCTCTGTCTTTGCCGTTATCACTGTGAGAACGGTTACTGCGAACAAACTTCTATAGGCAATTGACTGACAACTCAACTCGAGAAACGTATTAGCAATGCAATTTCTCATCTCATCGGGCTGGGAGGACATGGTTACTTGTTATTTTATGACAAATTTGAATTTGTGGCTTTTTTTTAAATTATGAACAACGAAGAATGTGCTTTTTGAAGACAAACTAGCATTGGTACGTTGCCAGGCCATAGCGCAGTTAAGGTTAAAAAAGTCTTTGTTGCTGTATGACACGTCAGCGCACGAATCCAAGCTTTGTAATTTATTTTCATTACGAAAAAATTTTAAAGGGAACTGTAAAGGATCTGCTCTTGAAGTGTTTAAACTAGTGAACCATCAGAACTTTTAAATCAGTGAAGTGAGAGAAAACGATAGATGAAGAAATAAAAAAGCTATGACCGGAGTTCTTGATTAAACTCCATATTTCGGCTATAATTTCTGGCTTAACGAAATATGTCTTGCCAGCTGCTCGAGCTAAATGAATTATTTATAACACTTTCAAGTTGGTTTATTAGGAAACTTCAACTTTATCCGTAAGGCGAACATATTTAGAAGAAAAATTGATTGAATCCTGCAATCCTGCAAGGGATGATAAATATTTGATAATAAGTTGAGAACTTAAGTTTAGTATAGTGACCGTCATTTGTCACTTTAAGCATTGGGAATGCAAAAATAAACTTCATCGGAGAAAACAGGTATGAAAACGAATGCCGAAAATGTTAGTCTCCCGTAATTTCCGAGTGCTTTCGGCCTTTGAATTGTCTATCATAATTTATTATAGTTAAAGAAATGTGTTTCTTTCAAATGTAGAAGAACTATGAAGAAGGAAGCGTTTTCGGAAGTAAAAAACATTTTCACAAACAGAGAAAGATATTCCACTGTTTCCTGAAAACTTGTAGAGAACTGAAATGCAGTTAAGGATGACATGGATACTGCGCTTTTCTGAAGACAAACTAGCTTAGATACGTTGCCAGGCCATAGTTTTTTAGAGATGTGAGAGTCCAGTTTTGATCGAAACGTCTTGTTCATGTTGTTTTTTGACACTTCAGCAGACAGATGAAAATATCTCTATTTCATTTTTATCACTAAGAAATTTCATTTCAACAAATTGTGGAGGAGTTTCCTTTTCATGTCCAAACATCCAGCTATGAATTAGATGACAAATAGTTAAAAGCGTGTAGGCACGAACGTTTTGAAAATTTTAGTACTAAAGTTCACGAATTATTACCTCAGTTTCCCATTTGGTTGTTTAATGGTCGTTTACATCAGTGATTCAAATGTTTTCAAACCCGCGGTGCGTAAATTGTAATTTTTCAAAAGTCCACCGTTAATGCAAATTTATCGCGTTTTCAAGTCATTGTTATCAGTTCTGAATTGTTATCAAGTTTGAACAGACAAAAAGCCTAGAAAATCCGAGAAAATAACGTGATATGATGACACTTTGTATAACAGATAACGTATTTTAGTTAGCTCTGAGACAGAAGTATATTCAACATGGTTGCTTTAGTCATGGCTTTATGTAAGTATGGCATCCTCGTCTCGGAGAGGCGATGGTCAGCGCATCAGTGTTGGCGGGCTCTTGAGTGGCTCAAAAGCCCGATTCTTGAGTGGCAATCTTTGTTGCAGCTGGGACAGATGTAATTGGTGGCCGCTTGAACTGATCCTTGACGTTTCTTTCTCGCCCCCGTCTTGATAGTCGCCTCGGCCCTGGACTTCATCTCAGCCCTGTGAGCTCCGTCCTTCACACCGTGACGCCAGGCGTTCCGGTCTGGCGCAAGGATCTCCCAGGTGTTGGGGTTGATTTCAGTGAGTTGCAGGTCGCGCTTGCAAACATCCTTGAAGTAAAGGAGTGGTCGGCCCGTGCGTCGGACGCCCTCCCGCAGTTCCCCATAAAGGACTTGAATTGGCAAGCGACCGAGGTCCATACGGTGTACATGGCCTAGCCACCGTAGGCGTCTTTGGATGAGTAGTGTAGGGATGCTAGGCATGTCGGCTCGCCCAAGGACCTCGGTGTTGGGGACTAAGTCCTGCCATTTGATCTGGAGGAGACGCCGAAGGCAGCGGAGGTGGAACCCGTTGAGCCGCTTCTCTCGTCTGGCGTATGTGGGCCATGACTCGCTACGATAGAGGAGTGTGGAAAGGACACAAGATTGGTAGACTTGCAGCTTGGTCCTCTCGCTCAGCAGGTCGTTGTTCCACACTCTTTTGTTGAGTTTAGCCATGACTCCCGCTGCCTTGGCAATCCTTGAACTGATCTCGACGTCTAGTGATGTCTTGTTTGACACTGTGGACCCTAGGTAAGTAAAAGAGTCTACCACCTCCAATTCATTATTGTCGATTGTAATGACGGGAGGTGTCAGTGCACATTGGGCAAGAATGTTGGTCTTCTTTAGGCTGATGGTAAGGCCGAAATCTTTGCAGGCGTGAGACAGCTTATCAACCAAGCGTTGGAGGCCTGCCTCGCTGTGAGATGCCAGGGCAGCATCATCTGCGAACAGCAGCTCGCGGATGAGCACCTCATGGGTCTTCGTTTTTGCGCGGAGCCTGGTAATGTGGAAGAGCTTGCCGTCTGCCCTTGTCCGAATGTATACACCGTCGGAGCAGTCGGCAATGGCATACTGGAGTAACATCGAGAAGAAAATCCCGAACAAAGTTGGTGCCAGTAGGCAGCCCTGTTTTACTCCACTTCTCACTGGGAAGGCATCCGAGGTGGCTCCATCAAAGCAGACGGTGCTCTGCATGTCCTCGTGGAAGGCGGCGATGATGGCAAGGAGTTTTGGTGGCCAGCCGATCTTCTGAAGGATCTGGAAGAGCCCGCTTCGACTGACCAGGTCAAAGGCTTTTGTCAGCTCCACGAAAGCGAGGAACAATGGTTGCTGCTGCTCACGACACTTCTCCTGCAGCTGACTGAGGGCGAAGATCATGTCCACTGTGGACCTGGCGGCTCTGAACCCACATTGGGTTCATTTATGAATTCCTTGACAAATGTAAAACTTCAAAGACCAAATTTACAAATTTCATAATTAGCTCAAGTAATGACCTCCATTTATGCTATTAGTAAGTCTCATGCAGGGCAAATTAGCTGATAGTCCTCGCTTGACAAAACAATATTTAGAAAATCCAGAACATTTTTATCTACGTACCTTTTCTAAGTTACGGTTAAATCTTGAATTTGATAGATGAAGAGCGACTAAGCGCATGTGCTCCCAATGAGACCAAATTTTTATTCACTGAAACCCAATTTAGTTTATTTAAATTTCATGTCTATAAAAACCCAGCAAAGTTCGTGAATTAACAAAAAAAAAACATTCCCTAACTTCTCGGAAAGAGTTTTTTTCCTGACTTGAAGTGAAACTCTCAGACTTTTACTGACCTTGATGAATCTTTTTTCCCGACCATTTCCTGACCACTTTAGGTAAAATGAAATCTGTATCCAACTAAGTGGTCCATCCAGCCGAACTTGTATCCCAGTTTCCTCTGCATGACTGAAAGTGACTAGAAGCAAAACCAATGTCAATCCTCAAACGGAGCATAACAGTCGATGACAGCGGGCTCTCGTTTGATGTAGCGGAACTCTTTTGACAGAAATTGTTTGTTTTTAAAACTCCATGACATAACCAGCCAGTACTCATCACTCGACACTCTGAGTTGTTGCGTGAAAATGAAAACTAGTGCCTTCTGACTATCATGGGATATCTGGATTGAGTCTTCGGCGTTTAGCCAAAATTTATCAATTATTCTGCTCAAGCTTGCCGAATTTGAGGTTATGATGATCTCATATTCAGCAAGTTGCTTGTTTTCTCGCGGACGTGTGAAAGAGTTTATTATCATGAGTTTATAATCATATTACGCATTTAGCAAATAAAAACGACCTAGTTTTCCGTTACGATGATCTGGGAGTCACGTGTTCTATTGTAGTTTTGTTATTTCTTTACTTGTAAGCTCTCGAGCAAGACGATTTTCTCCGCCATTGCCTCACAGGTCACCCACACACCTTTTCTTTGACTTCCCTGACGAATTCATTGAGCATATTTGTCGAAGTTGGGTTATGAGTTGAGAGCACGTAGGTTATTTAGTAAATAAACCCCTTCGGGCGGCTGGTATGTCGGCTGATAATGTCCGCGGCTGAGAGATTGGCCGAAAAATGAATATTTGGCCGAGAAGCGAAGCTTCGAGGGCAAACATGAAATTTTGAGGACAATCTCTCAGCCAAGGACATTATCAGCCGACATACCAGCAAGCCAGAACGGGGTTTATTTATTTTATGACCCTCCCATCAAATTTCACAGCGCAATTAAACTGCGCGTAAACACAGTAAAAAAGCCAGTGGTGATCTGATGGCGAATGCGCGTGGCTGACCCAAGCAAGCAAAAAAAAGAATAACGAGTTTGGTTTCCTTCCCTGTAAATAGGAGAACAGAAAAGTTGAAACTCTTGTGTTGACTATGTTTCTTTTTCACGGAAAAAATTGGAGGACAAATATCGACGCGGACGGGGGTTATTGCGTGATAACTGTCCTGTGATTTTGCAGCACGTGACGTAAAGTAACCAATAAAATCGCGCCGAGATTGATGGAAAGGTTATAAAAGCCCATAACATGGCTCAGTTCAGCCAATCAGACGGCTACAAATTCAATAGCCGTGCTCCAGATTTTTACCGATTGGTGTAAGTCAGATACTAAACCAAAGAATCAAACATCGAATATCCTTTGCCATTCAACTCCAAGTAGCTCGTTTGAGAATGCGCACGAAGATATCATAATCGTTGCTGGAATAGATAAGTTAAAATTATATTTTTTGTGCTATATTATCCCACTGTTTTGATATATGCTTAAACAACTTTTTACCTCAGTGTCGGTGGATATTCTTCAAAACTTCGGTGAATAGTTGTTTATTATAATCCATCAACTATTTCTGTTTGCGCAGTATTGCCGGGTCTAAACGAATCACACGACCAAATAAGCCCCGACTGCAACTGGGAATATTCGAGGATATACCTCGAGTGCTATTCCCCAAACCTGATGCTCACTTCGATAGTAAGTAAGTAAGTAAGTAAGTAAGTAGCAACTTTATTTAATAAGTGTTACAGAAGAGGGGACATTTTATTTTCCATAAAGTTGTACTAGAGAACACTGAAAAGTGAGTATCCCACGCAATAAACGGTATCAACCTATTCGTAAACATTTTTCCTACAAGTTACGAAATATTTTGAGGATAATAACCACAATGGTGTCCATTTGGTGAGAAATATGCTCGCACATGTCGTATAACTGTTACTGGACATTATCTGTTCCTCGAAGTTTACTGTTCACATCTCGAAACAGGGAATGTCCGAGTATCAGTATTAGTGCCGCATATTTCCCCACCAAATAGTTGTTTTGTTTATCTGTAGTTTTAATAACACTGTTCATTTTAAATCAAATTATTTTCAGCTTTTGGTTGCCGAAGTCTGCATTTTTTGAAGCAGATTGGAGGTCTTGCTTTGCAAGATCACGTCATTAAAGAAATTAACTTAACCACGGAAATGGAGCTAAACGGTGATTGTAGACACCAGTGCCTTCAGGAAAGCTCTTGTGTGTCGGTGAACATCGGTCTATCAAAAAACGACAGCATGAGGATCTGCCAGCTTAGTGACTCTGACCACACCCAACATCCTGATGATCTCAAACCAAAAAAGGACTTTCTCTACTGGGCTACTACGGTATAAAATTACAGCTTTAATACATAAGGAATGATATATTAATCCTTAATTGACAATAGTGAACGCATTGCCAGTCACTCATCAGCTTGACAGAGCGACGAAAAAGGCGAGTGACGTGCTATCAGCTAATTAACAATTATTCCACGAGCGCGCGTTGGATATGAGATGATAGATAGCCAACGAGGCGCGTAGCGCCCAGTCGGCTATAATCATCTCATATCCAACAAGCGCGAGTGGAATAATTGTTTTATTAAAAACATTAAATCTAATATTAAATTTTACTACATTTTTTTAGCTCTCTTTTAATTTTAAGCTGACGTGTACGTTTACCATATTTGTAGATTATGGTATCTTGGCTCATATACCATAACGGCTAAGCCAATAAAAAGTCTTGAAGAACATTATCCAATGACCCAGTTTTTAATAATTGGTGATATCAAACATACGTAAAAATTGTCGCGATTTTACATATGTGTAGTTACAACTTTTCTCAGGGCTGGAAATCCTTGTTAAAAGCCGCAGTTTATACGATAAAATACTCTGCTATCCACTTTGATTTTACTAGACTATGCATCACTTAAAATGTTTTTCTATCTCTTTAGAATCCATGCTCTAGTAACCCCTGTCTCCATGGTGCAACTTGTTTTAGTGGATTTACAGATAAAAGATACGTTTGCCTGTGTCAAGCTGGTTACACGGGAGAAAATTGCGAAAAAGGCAAATATTTTTTACGTGATGTTACATTGAAGGCTAGCTTTCAGTATTGTACAGGACCCAAACAAGATGGGAAAACGAGGTTGTATGTTATAGGTCTCTTAGGAAATTGTGTAGTTTCGTGACACATACTTATTTTCAATTTGGTGAGCTTTCAATTCTTTTTATTGTTCAGATATAGATGAGTGTGCTAACCGCGCCAACGACTGCCACGTGCACGCCCTGTGTACTAACACTGACGGAAGTTATACCTGCACCTGCAAATGTGCATACCACGGTGATGGAAAAAATTGCACCGGTTAGTCTTGAATTTGGTAAAATTCAATTGTGATGATTGCGACAACATTACAATTACTTTTTACTCGTGGATATGTGAAGCGCAGGTACGAATAATGGAAATCGATAGACAAATTTCGTGGCGTACGTACGGCCTCAGGAGTATGAGGAGAGCATGGTACGCGTGAGCTAATTTTTGAATGGGTGGGACACTTTGAGTAACTGATGTTTTCAGTTTGTAAAAGGAAAAGAGCATTTAATTCCAAACTTTCAAAAGTCCCTTCCAATTTATAGGACGTAAACTCAAAAGACGTAATCTAAACATCATGTAGGCTTTGAGGAAAAATATTTTTCTTTGAAAAGAGAGCACCCTACTGTTCGAATCAGCGACTTTTGCGGAAAAGGGCCGCTAAATCTGCGAATAACTCAAGTTATTCAAAAGAATGATGGAGCCGAGGAAACGTCGATCGGGGGTATGATGAAATATCTTAAGGCGCTGAATGATAGAATATCCCAAACCAAAAGTCTCAAAAAATATAATGGCGATAAAATAACAAAAGCCTTTTCCAACTGACAGGCGAAATTAGCATAGGTAATCTTTGTTGGAGTTCTGTATCACTAATATGTCGTGGAGTCTAACCTCCCCCCTTCCTGTGTCTACACAAATTTACCCTCCGTCACCTGGTAACTAAGTGGTTGTTATTAACAAAACCGTTCTTACCCCTCCACCAAAGCAGATTGTATCAGTCATTTAAAGAATTAGCGATTATTTGAAATTTCGCGCTGAAGTATACGGCTTAGACTCGATTCTTCAAGTTTTAGGTCTCTTAACAAAAGAAATTAATCCCCTCAAACAAAGAAAATGACCATAGATGGTGTGTTTTTGAGCCCTATTGATAGATGGGTTTGAGATGTCGCAGTTGTTGTTTGGTCTCGTCACGCAATGCGCTCTCTTCACCTTCCCAGTGGCGTAACGAGACCAAACAACGGATGAAAATGAGACCTCACTTGCTTGTGTGTAGACCCTCGTAATTAGTGCTTCGGCACGAGGGGTTTTCACTTTACCGCGGAAAAACTCCATTTTATCTCCGGGAGACCTTAATCAAATATATTTCGCGGTCTCCGTTTTTCGAATAAGAGAAAATACATCGAAAGAAGAGAAAGAATCACATTTCTAAGGCTTTCATGTGGGCATTACAACGAGGTAGCTTTTGCCTATCTAGACTTTATCCCTATGCGTGGAATACATGATAAAATGCAGGTTGTTTACACGGAAATGATATGTAATGGGGTGACGCACAAGGCAGCATAAGGCGAATTTTATTGGTAGAAAAAGCGAAAGTGCATGAGAGTTGCCTAGAAATTTAATTTAAAAAAGCATTTTGTTTAAGGTGTTTTTGGTGGGGGAAACCTTCGACCATTCACGATTAGCGCGAAGTTAATTCCCTGAAATGGGATTCCCCAGGGGAGAGAGAGGTTGTGTAATGACGCTTGCAGAATATTTGTCTCGCATCGAACTAAAATTCCTTAACCAAAACTTCATTGACTGATTCATATGGCAATCACAAACCCTCATCACTCTAAAAAGAAATAGAAAATTATCACGCCTATTACTACGGCAGAACGGATCCCTTTTTCCTGGTGATCTTTTGCGCTGGCCTCTATACTTGCAACTGAAGGAGAATTTCTCGTTCACGCCATATGTTCTCCAATTGCTCCTAGTATAACCAGACCTGGGGTATGAGTCACAGACATCTGAATAAAAGTGACGCTCAAATTTGTTTCTCTCGAAAGAAAAAGAGTCAAATGGACAAGGAAAATCTTGCTATCGCACGCCAGACTAGACGAGCGATTAAAATTTTATGCAGACATATCTTGCATATCATGACAGTTAAAAAGTTCAAATAAAAACATGACTGTTTTGCCAAAATGTGGAGGCATTCGAGGCAGGAAGTTGGGTTCTTTTGGGATTGGCGAAAATTTGGTGATTTGCAAAAATTTGGTAAGCGGTTCAAATTGGAGATTGCACTTATTATACGTTACCTGTTAACAGATTTTTCACTTAAACTTACAAAAAAGGGCAAAAAAGCTTCAGTGCGACAATTATGCGTAGGTGGATGCCCCTGTGAAATTATTCTGAGATGTTTATCTTCTTTTGTGGGGTCACGTACAGCAAGAACTGAAATGATTATATGGCCGGATCTACATAGTTTGCTGATTCAAACGGTAAAATGCTCTCTCTTCAAAGAAAAAAATTTTCCCTATAGTTTAATGAGGTACAGATCACACCTATTAAGATGTTGCTGCAAGAACAAGTTCTGTTTTAAATCAAGTCCAATCCTGAAATGCTTGTAAGATGTTTATCGCTTTCTACTATCTTCCATAGTGTCAGGGAAAAAACTGAAAACACAACGTACTAGTGGCATTAACCCAGAAATCACAAAAGGAGAGAACTCAACTGTGTGTCGAGTGCGAATTTCGATAATCCAAAAAACAACAATAGGTAGGACTGGGAAACATCACAGGGGGCCCACACAAGCGGCGAGTCTAGTCGTTTGTTCGAAATATAAAAAATGTATGGGAGAATATTGAAGAGTCGTAATATCGTAAACTTATCTCGAGGAATGCCTATGTTAGGCTCAAAATAAATGTAAACCTACCTTACTTGCTGTGTATTGTCGTTTCTGTGGTTCTAAATGGCGAAGTTGAGCGATTTGGTAGATTCTGCGTTGAGAGTTGCTTCACGTTATAAGAAGACAAGGGTGGAAAGCTCATTTTCGACCACTCCAGCGTGAAGCCGATTTCACCCAGAAATTAGAATCCCCCGGCTTCCAAATCGAACACCAGATAAACTAAAAGGTTGACGCTTCTCCTCGTGTCATTCAATCGAAGATCCATTCAAAATCCAAGCGCTAACCGCCAAAAAACTTTCGAGAATTGCAGCTTTCCAAGCGATCGGCATCCGCGGCACAGATTTGCTGTGCCAGGGAGCAACTGTCACCCTGTTTGCTCCACGCTGATTGGATGATGGTAAACAATGCCCTGTTTCAAATGCTTTATGTGAGAGGGGAGTCAGGGGCCTATTCGCGCCGGCGATTCATCTACTGACTAGCCTGGTGTGAGGTTTATGGCGCATCATGATCTGAATTCTATTGTTACACTCACTCACTCACGCATTTATGCACTACGCACTCCCTCACTCACTGATCTCAGCAACATATATAGCTTCGCCTCCTGCAGGAGGCAGTGGCCACAAAAAATTTTGTGAAAATTGACACACCCTTTATTTCAAATTTTCTTTTCTCAGTTTCTTCAGCGCTTCCAAAATCTTGCAGTGACTTGAAGAAGCTCGATCCTAATGTCAAAATTGGACCATGCCTGATTGATCCCGATGGCGATGGAGGATTGTCGGCATTTAATGTCACCTGTGACATGAGTGACAAGTACGATGTTGGCGTGACTGTAATAAGTCACGACAGCGAGAACCGGACACTGGTGGACGGATATGAAGAACAGGGATCATATTCACGGGACATACACTACAAAGGAGCAACCATTTCTCAGCTGGTGAGCCTCGTCAACATTTCCCAGCACTGTGAGCAGTTCATAAAGTACGAGTGCCGCGGTTCTACTTTGAAAGATGCCTCTTGGGTTTCACGTGATTCTGTGGCAATGACCTACTGGAGTGGTGCAACACCTGAAAATCATATGTGTGCATGCGGAATTACCAACACATGTGCAAAACCATCAGTGTACTGTAACTGTAATATAAATGATGATGTATGGCGTGAAGATAGTGGTGTCCTTACTAACAGGACTCATCTGCCGGTTAAGCAGCTGAAGTTTGGAGACACAGGTAAAGTCCCAAAAGGGCATGACGAGTGGGGCTACCATACCTTGGGAAAATTCAAGTGTTACGGACTTGCCTGATTAGTCGTCAACTTTGCTCTTTCCGTAAACAATACTGTGATTTTTGACATGTGTCTAATGAATGTGAGATCGATCGATTCATTTACTTAATTGTTAATTTAGTTTGAAAAGATGTGATCAATGGGCTCGCCATAATGTAATTTGGTAAGCTGGAAACTCATATAACCCTTTTATATGAAGAGAATGTAAACTTCCAGAAGTGGTGATTAGTGACAAACGCAGTAATGACGAGTTATTTTGGGAAGTATTGAAAGCATCGAAACTTTTCGCTGGTATCGATATTTTCCGATCAGACCTCTGTATCGACAGTATCGAATATTTGGTATCAGTATTAACCCATCCTTATTTAACGACAGTCAAGCATGCATATGCAAAACAAATAGATTCCATGTTGCCTGGTGTGCTGTGCCTGGTCAGTAATAGATCGTAGAATGATAATAATATTTAATAATAGTATTATTAATTTCTATCGCGCAATTATCAATATAAATTTTCAATCGCGCTTTACAATATGATCTTAACACAAATATGTGTAAATGTAAATTTAAATATATAAATACAAGTAGGAAATATAACACTATAAAAAGGCTAGTCTAAAAAGATAAGTCTTTATTGTCGTCTTGAATTTATTAATTGAATTCGGGTCCCTGAGATCACTAGGAAGCTCGTTCCATAATTTGGGGGCGGCCACGAAGAATGACTGGTCTCCGAGAATCTTGCGAGACTTCAAAGTAGGATAGTTTAACGTCAAGGAGTTCATTGAGTGCAGGCAATATCTACTTGATGATACATCTCTAATTGAGATGAATTCGCCAATATAGACGGGCGCCAGACCGTGGATAGCTTTAAAAGTAGTGAAAAGCCCTTTAAAGATAATTCTATATTGACGGGTAACCAGTGCAATGATTTCAGAAGCGGCGTTACATGGTAGTATTTGCTTTCTTGAAATATAAGGCGCGCGGCTGCATTTTGTACCCGCTGCAACTTATGTAGGTGGTAGTTAGGCACTCCATACAGTAGACTGTTACAATAATAAATTCTGCTAGATATAAAAGCATGAATCAGGGTTTCCGTGTCTTCCATGGAAAGGTATTTTCTAATTCTACAAATGTTATATAAATGAAAAAACGCCGCGGAACTTGCCATAGTAATATGCTCTACCATAGACAGATTCGAATCTAGCCACACTCCGAGATTTTTGACCGGTGAGTGCGGGACTATATCTGCATCACCGACTTTCACATGATCTACATTGACTTTAGCAAGCTAATGCTTCGTTCCAATCAACAGAAACTCAGTTTTAGTCTCGTTAATCAAGAGTCGATTTTCGTGCATCCAGTTCCTTATCACTCTAACACAACTCTCCATAGCAGCGATAGCATCAGACTGACCATTCTCATCCGCTGGGCTGAAAGATACATAAAGCTGATTGTCATCCGCGTAGCAGTGGACCGTAGGCAAGAGGTCTTGGACAATACTCAGCAGAGAACTGGTGTAGATTGAGAACAGCAAAGCTCCGAGGCAGGAGCCTTGCGGTACACCACAGTCCAGATTAAACCTCTCGGAAGTAAATCCACGAACAAATATACGTTGGCCACGCCCCGACAGATACGACCTGTACCACTCAATAACCGTTCCCCCGATGCCAAGGCTGCCAAGGGCCCTCAGAAGGATAACATGGTCAACCGTTTCAAAGGCTGCGCTTAAATCGAGTAAAACCAAGAGTGTCACGTGCTGCTTATTCATGTTTAGAAGGATGTCATTTTTCACTGTTAGCAACGCCGTCTCCGTACTATGACTCGCTCGAGAGGCCGACTGCGCGATAGGATATAAACCGTTGGCGGACATATGACTAGAAGTTCTATCTAAGGCTGCCTTTTACGTGAGCTTCGACACGAATGCCAAATTGCTAACTTGCAGGTCTAAGGTTCTTGTTTCCTGCATCAAGTCCAGGCTTGATACACGAGCAACCGCCGAGAGTGTCACTTAAATTTTGAAGTACTATTCAGCTGGGGAGCGTTTTATCGGGGGGACTTTTTTTAAACTTTTTTAAATGATAAACTAGCGAGTAGCACTGCACGAACTGAAATTTGAAAAAACTTGATTTATTCTTTTATGCGTTTCGTCTGACAATAGCAGACTTCGTTTGGGGGTTTTTATAAGTAGGGGATCTATTGTGTGAAGGAAGCAGGAAGTAAGATAAGTTTTAACATTAGTCAAACATTCGTTTAACAAATAGATTTCATGTTGCCGCGCGTCTATTCGGCAATAGATCACGGAATGACGGTGGCGTACGAGGCACACGAGGAAAAGCCGAGAGTGTCGCTTAAATTTCTGTTAAATTTTCATTCAGCTTGTAAATGTTAGATCGGGGATGATGCAATTTTGTGTATGGATAACAGTATTTAATATAACATTCAGAATTTCCTAGAGTTTGATTACTGGATAAACTGCCTTATTTTTCACTAACAATACTATAAAGTTGTAATTGGATGGTGTAATCGTCTACAATTGGAAATTAAACGAGACTTACCTGTAAGTTGAAGTTTGATTGTAATTCTATGAGTCATCAGCCAGGAGTGTGGGGAGTGGTACGAGAGAGAGAGTAGCGCAATGCATCAACCAGGCTTTAGAGGGCCCAATGATTGCCTCAATAATTAACATACCACACTGTGTGGGGATATAAACTGCAAATAGGGTGGGCGTACCACTCCCCCACTCCTGGCTGATGACTCATAGAATTACAATCAAACCTCAACTTACAGGTAAGTTTCGTTTAATTTCCAATTCTATTTCATCATCAGCCTAGGTCGTGAGGGACTGGTACGAGATTTTAGAGCAATCATAGAGGCATCATTAGGAGATATTGTATTTCAAAAAACTAGTTGAACATGATATGACCATGGTTTATTAGTCGTCAGCAAGCGCAACACTTGTGTATTACAACATGATAATGTTAATACAACTCGTAATAAAAGAAGAGTCAAATTTTACGAAAAACCTTTTTTTTTTTATTTCTTTTTTCTTTTTATTTTTTATGAGTAAAATCACTCGTTGGTGTCAGCCAAACACAGAATCGTGTCACCAAAATTGAATGCATTGTTGACTGGTTTAGGTTAGTAACACATCAATACCTGCAGATTTCAACGCTCTTGCACCACCTGAAGATGTTGTCTTTGCTGACTGGGCCATGAGGTTTTACATGGCTAAGTAGTAATTGACCAGAATCGTTTCGAATGACTTGGGTTTTCTTAATGTACTCCTGTAAATGTTTAATAACACATAACTTTTTATCTTCTGGATATGAAAGAAACTCAACAGGTTTAAGATGGGTACCCACACGACTTTTCTTAACTTTTTCAGTAATTACAAAGGTACATTTGTGGTCTGAGAGCTCCATATTTTTAAACTGAAAAGAATCTGACTGTCGATCTGACACCTTTGTCCACTTAGAAGAGTTAACAAGAAAGTCAGCTTTAAGGTCAACTCCTTCAAGGAAAGCTCTGATACAGATGCACCTTTACGGAAATAATTCAACACAATGCTCAGATCCCACGTTGGTGTGTATCTAGGCAAGGAAGGACGAAGGTCATAAATCCCTTTCATAAAACGCTTCACTATGGGCAGCTGTCCAATTGGGAGTGATGAGTTGGTATTAAGCTGAAGGATAGAAGATAACATACTTCTTGCGGTGTTCACAGTGCTGTAGGACATTCTATTCTCATGTAGCATAGTTAGGAAATCAAGAGCTATTGTTAAATTTTGAGTGATGTCAGCAGAGGGTACCATGCTTGAGTGGGCCAGTCAGGACCCACTAGCACACAAGTTGCCTGATCCTGAATGATTTTCTGTAGCACCTGTAAGATACAGCTGAAAGGGGGAAAACAGTAGAGTTTTATTTTCAGACCATGAAATAATGAAAGCATATATGAATGATGCTCCTGGGTCTGGTCTGAATGAGCAAAAGATAGGCAGTTGCTTATTCAATCAAGAAGCGAATAAATCAATCTCTGGGCTAAAGTTAAGGGTCTTGAGAGCCTTAGTCAAAATTTCAGGGTTGAGCATCCATTCGGTATCTTGGGAATGGAAATGGCTTGATTCACCACCTAAAATTTCATTGGAGGAACCAGGAATATGGGCGGCTGTAAGCCAACAGATATTGTGTGAAATGCAGAATTCCCAGATCTGAACTACAAGAGAATCACATTCTTCACTATGACATGTACCCATGTTGTTTATTTGAGAGACAGCAGAGGTATTTTCAATCACAATTTTAACGTGTTTGTCAGAAAGGGAGGAATGGAAACACTGGAGAGCAAAAAATGCTGCAAGTAACTCAAGGTAATTTATGTGATGCCTGCTTTCTGTGGGTAGTCACATCCCACCTGTTGATGGATCACTAATAACTGCACCCCATCCTTGGAGAGATGCATCTGAATACAAAGTTACTTCTACTGGGGGACAACATATGGTATTAAAACTGCTATCAAGGTTACATAACCACCAGTGTAGTCCGCGTTTTACTAGTCCGTGTTTTACTAGTCCGCGTTTTACTAGTCCAGTCCAATCCAGTCCAGTCCAATCCAGTCCAGTCCAATCCAGTCCAGTCCAATCCAGTCCAGTCCAATCCAGTCCAGTCCTCTAAATACAATACAAATATACTGGAAATACCATATCACCTATGTATGTAAACAAATCGCTAAATCAATAGGTATTATATTTAGGTCTCGCTTTTCCCTATCCTCTGCAACCAAGCTCACTTTGTATTACACCTTAGTTTATCCTTATATCGTCTATTGTAACTCCGTCTGGTCGTCCACATACGTATCTACCTTAAATAGAATTTATTATTTGCAAAAGCGAGCTTTGCGGGCTATCACCAACTCAGACTATCGAGACCACTCTGCCCCTTTATTCTCCAAACTAGGAATTTTAGATATTTTCCAAGTCAATACGTTTGAAATCGCTAAATTTATGTTTTATTTCAAAAATAACTTATTGCCCCCATTGCTTCTCGGTCTTTTTGTAAGGAATAACCAAATTCACAACTATGGTACCAGAACAGCCAGTAATTATCGAACGCATTTGTGCCGAACAAATGTCAAGCAGTTTACAATTCTCTACCAAGGTCCTAAAATTTGGAACTCTCTCCCTATTTCAGTCACTCGTTCGTCAAACTTTCTTAGCTTTAAAGCGAAATTGCAAGAGTTTTTACTTAAATAATCACTGAATTGGCCAAGCCGCACATTCGCAGCCCTTTTTCTTTACTTAATTTATTATTCTAAGTGAGGCGGCTCTCCCATAAGCCTGGTGGCTTCTTGGGTCTTATCGCTGTTATTAACTATTTTTTAATTGTTAAAATAAGGCAAATAAAGATGATGATGATGATGATGCCCTTGTCCTCTTCTTAGTTTTCTCTAAGGTTAACTGAATTTACAAAGGCGTAATGATTCAGAATGTGCAGTTAACTAAATAATGGTAATTGAACTAACTGGAGTGCAATTTGGGCTGAAATCATAAGCATGATTTCAAAATCGAACGAGCGCGGAGCGCGAGTTCGATTTGAAATCACAAGTATGATTTCAGACCAAAATTGCACGACACGAGGTTCAATTACCACTTTATTACATCCATTTTGAAATCGCCCAAATACAGGACTTGATCAATTTAAATATTACTGATGCAGTACTGAGCCGATTTTTAAATAAAAAGAGGAACCGGAAGCGCTTTTACATCTTTTTTTTGTATGCAAAACAGAAAGACTTTGACGTCACGTGTCAAAAACTCAGTCAAGCGTAAAATGATGCGATTTAGAGCAAAAAATGGTGCGATTCGTGAATAAATCGCACCAATTAGAGCCAATCAGATTACAGGGACCACCAGTGATTTCAAAATGATGTAACAAAGGTGAAAATCGTACAACGCCTTGATTGATTTATTGGGAATAGTGGTTTATTAGGCATAGTATACTTAGTGATAAATTAAAGGCTCTTAGCTTAAATCCGTATATCATCAACTGGTATCTTAGTTTTTTACGAAATCGCAAACAACGGTTAGTGTTTGGGAGTAGCAGCTATTGCTGGTATAATGTAAACAAAGGCACAACACAGGGCAGCGTCAGTGGCCCTTAATTGTTTAATCTTTTCATTAATGATCTCGATCTTGTAAACTGTCCTGATGCTTGTCTTAGTAAATATGCCGATGATACTATAATGCAAGTTTTTGTAAGTAAGGCCGGAACTGATTGTGCTAGTGATGTAATTTCGCAATACCTTAGCTGGTCAGGTACTAACTATATGCCTTGCAATCTTTCCAAGTGTAAAGAATTAGTTTTGAAGAAGAAGGGACAAGTAAATCCTACTCCTATTGGTAGTATAGAGCAGGTCGAATTTCTAGTGCTACTCGGAGTGACTTTGCAAAACAATGGAAGATTTACAGAGCACATTAAACGAAGACTCTCCGAAGCGAATAAGTGCCTCTATGTGTTATATTATTACGGTACATTATTACGAGCAAAGATAATTTTAGAAAAATCCGAGCCCCAGATGGGACTTGAACCCACAACCCTCCGTGATCTAGTCGGATGCTCTAACCACTGAGCCACTGGAGACTCATGGTGAGCAAGGGTCAATTTGTGGGCCTAGACTGGAACCGCATTGCGCGGCTACACAGCCAAGTATTGGTAAGCACCTGTGAAACTCACTAACAGCATCACGCTGTCACATTAAGGCATATCAAGATGCGGCGAACCAACCTCCGAAGTGAGCATGTAAAGATGAAACAATTTTTAGTGTAATAGAAAAATTTTTCTATTACACTAAAAATTGTTTCATCTATAAAAGAGAATATTCTCTGGTATTGACTTAACTTGGTCGGCAGAAGTTATCCTCCTAAGGGGAAATTAGTGTGGGTACCCTTGATTTTTATTTGGCTCTCTTGATCCCTTGACCAGCCTACAATTCCGTCTTTTAGGCTTTAGGGTAATTTTCCACCGTTCCGTCTTTTAGGAGTTGCCGCTAGCAAATGACTGGAAAAAATGGGGTCAAATTTAAGGGAAATTGGTAAAGGCTGATAGTTTCCAAAGAAACTGTTTGGGGCTGCGTCGGTGGGGGTAACGAAATAATTTGGATATATCAAGAAAGTTGAAATGGTAAATTGGCCACCGTTACGATTATAAAAGCTGACGTTTCGAGCGTTAGCCCTTCGTCGGAGCGAATTGAGGAATTGTGGGTTGTGTGTGCTTTTAAAGGCAGAAAATGGAGCTACGTGATTGGTGGGAACATGGCAACGAGGAAAACACGAATAAATTAGTGGAATAAAAAGCGTTCGTTGATACCTGTGGGATTTAGACTGCCGGTTTCAAAGGTGAGCTTTTGTTCAAGAATTTTGCGGCTTTCTGTGCTACCTAAGTGTAAGGAAAGACTGCAGATTGCCATATGTTGAATGATTAGGTAACTTAAAATGTCTAGCGACTGGTTTCGATGTGTCCTTTTCATTCCTCTCCACGTCGCGAAGGTGTTCTCGGAATCGGTCACCTGGTCTTCTGTCTGTTTCGCAGATGTAAATCATTTTGCAATAAGTGCAAGTTATGCAATAGATTATATTGGCGGAGGTGCACGTGAAGTGATCGGTGATCTTAATGGATCGTTTGGGTCCCGATATTTTCTCAGTGTTGTGAATGAAAGGACACGTTTTGCTTCGTGCACGAGCGCATTTAAAAGTGCCTGGTTGGTCACTAGTCTGAAAAGAACTTCTGACCAAAAAATTGCCTATGTTTCTGTCGCCGGTTTGAATGAAATGAGCGGAGGCTGTGAAAAGACATATACATAGGTAACACGGAAAGCCGCAAAACTTTTGAACATAAGCTCATCTTTCAAACCGGCAGTCTAAATCTCACAGGTATCAACGAACGCTTTTCATTCCACTAATTTATTCGTGTTTTTCTCGTTGCCATGTTCCCACCAATCACGTAGCTCCATTTTCTACCTTTAAAAGCACACACAACCCACAATTCCTCTCTTCGCTCCGACGAAGGGCTACCGCTCGAAACGTCAGCCTTCATAATCGTAACGGCGGCCAATTTACCATTTCAACTTTGTTGATATATTCAAATTATAAGGGGAAATTGGGTTTTGTTCAAGTACGTTCCGAGTAAGGGGGTTTAGAATTCACCGGGTTCGAGTTAGCAGGGTTCTACCGACAGGATCTATTCTCACCATGCAAATTAGACGAATTAGTGAAATAGCCTCTTTTTTGTGCAGAAAGTTATTTCTTCCGCTGATATGTAAGCCGTAAATTTCATTGTAGGATGATAGTGTTTTGGACACCTGGTCGAGAGGAAATTTTTCAAATTCTTCTTGACGGCTTCCTTCTGTTAACTTTCTTTTGTCCTCTCACGCCACGAGAAATCCCCACGCGAATGACCCCACGCAAACCTCTCTTGCTCTCACGCTAGCTAGTCTAAGTTTGGTCACGGGCGTTATCGTCGTGGCAATGAATGAGCCAAGCGCTTGACTGTCTTTGTACAAAATTTGTGCAACATGCCCTGTCATCCGTTTCGTGTTTTAGGATTTGAGGTAATTTTCCGCCGTTCCAGGTTTTAGGATTTGGGGTAATTTTCTGCCGTTCCGGGTTTTAGGATTTGGGGTCGTTTTCCGCCATTCCGTCATTCCGCCGTTCCACCGTTCCTGCTTTTAGGGTCACCCATAAGAGTAGCGCTCGTTTCCCAGTCGGATTTTTCACAGCATGGGCTGCCAAGTACATTTCAAATCGTTGGAACCACTTTTTCCATCGAGGACCTACAGAGAAAATGTCCTCGTGCACAGAGGAAGTAGGAAACAGAGACAGAATATTACTAGCCATTGTAGACGATAGTAATATAAACAAAATGTAGAATCGTAGAAGTCGTAAATTGAAGACTTGAATATTAATCAGTCAATCGTAGTGTTGGCTAAACGTCGAATTTTCTCAAGAGAGTCGTCGTAGAAACCTGTAATACTTCCCTTGAAGTCGTAGTAACAGTTTATCTTCCCACCCTCGTCGCCAAATGTAAAATATAAGTAACTTAAATGGCAGAAAAGTAACCTGTAGAATATTCGAATTTTAACAATCTGTTGTTGTTCTCGTAGTTCGCTCAATCATTCGAGACAGAATAAGGGCTCATTTCCAAACAAAAACATTTAATAACAACAACATTACCACGCCATCTTGAAGGCGTGCTCATTCCTTCTTCTAACCACAATACATTGCGAACATAATCGTCACGCGACGTCACGACGTGTGTAACGACATCCGCGTCACTCCCCCCTGTTGACCAGGATAACGAATGAACAGACTTCCTAGATTTGCTGGTCAACAAATTCCCTTAAGTCGTTTGAAAGAAATGCTAACAACAACAAGAGTTCAAAGTTCCCTGAGTTCCTTAGTTCAAATTCTCTATCCACGCCTTCCGTCTTCGGTCTGCTCCTATCGCGGCTACCCTTTTCGGGCGGTCACGTCTAAGTTCAGGGTGTTGTTCAGGTCTCGCACTACTGACAGCAAGGTTAGGCTCTGCTCTCCTGGGTGATACAATTGTTTCCGGTTCTTCATTTCTGCAACGGACTTCTAAGGGGTAAAGGCGTTGTACTGGACGTCTGAGTTTAGTGAGTCTTCCTGTCTTAGTTTTAACTCGAACAACGGCTCCTCTGACGCGACCATCAGATCCCGTGATGAGCGCTTCAACCTTTCCAATGCGCCATTTTCCTCTCGGCTGGTCTTCGTCATGAACAATAACCACATCTCCAATGGATACGACTCGGCTACTGGAGTGCTGAGTAACATTACGATGTGAATTTCGCAATTCGAGTAGATATTCGTTCCTCCATCTCTTCCAAAAGTGGTTCATGACATTGCTTAGGTGGCACATTCTTCTGTCCAAATCTTGCGGTTGAACATTTGTGTCGTTGTCTTCAGCTTCACTCGACCTATCGTCCGGTAGGCTCATGATTCGATGCCCACACAGAAGATGTGAGGGCGTAAGGGGTTCTTCATAATCTTCACTTGATACATATGACAAAGGTCTGCAGTTGAGGATCATTTCAATTTCTATAATCACAGTCAATAGTTCTTCATAAGTAAGTCTAGCTCCACTGATAGTCTTCTTCAGGCACCTCTTAACTGACTTCACAAGCCTCTCAAATACTCCGCCCCACCAGGGAGCCTTCTCAAGGTTGAATGTCCACTTCATATGTTCCTTTGCGAAGTGTTGCTTCACTCCAGGGTCGTTAAAGATTCTTGTGACTTCTCGGGCTGCAGGTTTGAACGTTCTACCATTGTCAGACACCACCAGGGAAGGTTTTCCTCGTCTCGCTGTAAATCTTCTAAAGCTTCTCAGGAACGCGTTAGTTGTTAGACCTGGTACAAGATCCAAATGGATGGCTCTAGTGACGCAGCACGTGTAAAGGCAGATCCAAACCTTCTGCTGAGGACTGTTAAGGCTCTTTACATAGAGGGGTCCGACAAAGTCAATTCCGACATAAGTAAATGGTGGTTCCTCCTTTACTCTGAACTCAGGAAGTGGTGGTGGAGGAGGTGCCACGTATGGTCTTCCTTCAAGTCTTCGACATACAACACACTCATACAACAGCTTCCTGACGAACTGCCTACCCTGCACTATCCAAAATCTTGATCTCAGTTCGGTGAGGGTTGACTTCACACCACCATGCATCACTCGCTTGTGGCTATCTCTAACAAAGAGGGATGTGAGGTAGTGACTCTTGTCCAGCATAATTGGGTACTTTGCCGATGCGGGTAACTGTGCCTGTGACAAACGACCCGTGCATCTCATGATTCCATGTTCATCTGTGAATATGCCAAACTGTCTTTTCCAAATTTCAAACTTGGAGTTCTTGCTCAAAGACTTCTGTATTTCCTTGATCCAGAGTTTTTCTGCTACTGCTATATCTTGACTAGTCAGTTCCTCCTGTGTTTTAACATTCTTCTCCAACCTCAATTTCAAGATCTCCACAAATCGAAGGACAAGGGCGGTGACTCTGAAGAGTCGCTGTAAATTACTGTAGTCTTCACATGTCACAATGTTAGCAATGCTAATGGTTTCTGCCACTACTAGCAATGAGTAGGCTTCAGATTTCCACTCTTCCTTGTCTCTAGCCTTCATCTCTTCTAAGCATTCTTGTGGAAGTTGTCCAGTGTCAAACTCCTCGCTGCCTGTTTCTGCATTATCACTCAGCCAGGTGGGCCCTTCAATCCATAAGGCACACACTGACAGTTCTGACGGGCTCAGCCCTCTTGAGGGTATATCAGCTGGATTGTTCTTTCCACGGCAATGCCTCCAGCTGTTCACTGGCACAAGTGTTCTAATTTCATTCACTCGGTTCTGGACGAATGGTTTCCATTCTCTCCTTTCACCTTTGATCCAGGCTAGTGCTACCTTTGAATCAGTCCAGCAAGTCAGGTTAATTATATCCAATTCAGGCTTTAAGGCTTCTCCGACGTGGCTTATCAGTCTCGCCAATATTAAGGCGGCAAGAAGTTCTAATCTCGGGATTGTCTCTTGTTTCGCTGGAGCAACTCTGGATCGCGAGGCTAAGAATTTTACATAACTTCCCGTGGTTGTTGTGACATGTAGGTATATCACTGCTGCATAGGCTTTGCTGGATGCATCTCCAAATCCATGAAGACTACAAGAAACAATCTTCTCTGTGACTTCTTGAAAATAGCATCTTGAAACTGTGAATGAGCTTACATATTGCAATCCAGCGGCTAGTTTCAACCACTCGTTCTTCAATTCTCCTTCTAGAGGTTCGTCCCAGCCGATCTTTGCCTTACAAAGTTCTTGAAAGAATATCTTGAACTCTGTAATGATGGGCGACAGGAATCCAATTGGATCATAGAACTTTGCTGTGACACCTACAACATTTCTCTTAGTGGGTTCAATGTTCCTTGCAAGGGTTGCTATCTCCCTCAAATCGAGCACAAACTGGTCACTGACAAAATTCCATCGCACACCAAGTACCTTTTGTTCTGCACCAGATGTGTCGTCTGTAGTTCCCAGCATGCTCTTTGCATATGTCTTGTCTTCTTCGATTACAGAATCTTCCTTGGAAGGGTCTGAAGGTGACTTCATGTGATCAGTGTTGGCAGATATGGCAGGAGCTGAGATACGTGCTTCATTCTGCTGAATTCGCTCGGTTAGCTGACTTGAATTCGACATAAATTTCCTCAGGTTAAATCCTCCTTCAGCAAGTCTGAGTTTGCACTTGAGGTACAGTTCATATGCTGCATTGTCGTCCGCAGCTCCAGAACTCAAGTCATCCACATAGATGGAGCGAAGGAATTGGTCTACAAACTCTGGGTCCTCATTCTTGTATCCTTCAATGTGATGTTTCAAGGTTGCATTGAGTAGAAATGGACTAGAACATACTCCGAAGACGACTCTGGTGAACCTTAGCACCACGATCTCTGGGTTCTTCTTCTCAATGTCATCCACCCACAAAAACCTTAGCACATCTCTGTCTTCCTCTGCAATGCCAACCATAAGGAATGCCTTTTCCACATCACCAGTAAGTGCTATTCTGCTAGCTCGAAATCTCAGGAGAATGTCAAAAATGTGCTCTGTAAGGGGTGGTCCTGTGTACAGACAATCGTTCAGGGCTGTACCATTAGATCTGGCTGAGGCGTCATAGACGACTCTTAATTTGGTTGTTGCCTTATCTCGTCTTATAACTGCATGGTGCGGAAGGTAATGAGTCTTCCCAACTCCACCATCACCTGGCCTCTCTACAACTTCAACTATGCCATTTTTCAGCTGCTCCTTTATTACTGAATCATACTCCATCAAGACTTCAGGATCTTGGTTCAGACGTTTGAGTAGGTTACTCAACCGCTTTATGCTCAGTTCGTAGTTATCAGGAAGAATTGGGTGTGGCAGCTTCCATGGCAAATGCACTACGTATCGATCATTCTCAAAGGTTATCCTCTCTTCAAATTCTTCATACACAGATCTTGGTCTGACACCCAATGACTCTAGGTCCCAGAACCTCTGCAGGGTTCCATCAAGGCTCTCATTTGTAATAGGTTTTGTGGCCGTCTTCAGAACATGTGTTGTCACAAAGTTGTTCTGCTGTTGGTCATTTTGCATTGCTCCATTTGTTGGTCCTGAGAGGACCCACCCAAGTCTTGTCTGAATTGCAGTGGGACCATCCTCCCCCCGTAGCACCTTCCCAGAGACTAATTGCCAATACTGGTCTGATCCAACTAATATGTCTACCATTATGTCATCTTCACCTGTGGAGTAGTCAGCAAGTTTGAGTCCCCTTAAGTGTGCATGAGTAACACTGGCATGTACAATGGATTGGCTCTGTAGAGAATCGCAGATAAGTGGTACGACAAATGCTGACAGTTGCATATCTTCTCCATGCTTAGTACTGACACACAGGTTAACAACATCCACACTTTGAATGTTCTCTTCAGTTGATCCAAATGTTTTCACAGAAATAGTCTGCGTTCTCTCACTTGGTAGTCTTAGCTTGTCTTTTACTCTGGTGGTCACATAGGATCTCTGGCTGCCACTGTCTAAAATTAGTCGGGCTAGAAACTTCTCATTGGGTTGACCAGGTCTGTAAATTGCTGCCTTGGCAGTCTGAAGCAGGATGGGTGTTGATGCATTGACATACAGAACTGTGGGCCTCCCACTAGATTCTCCTGGAGGGCTGCATGATGTTTGGCTCTGAGGTGAGGAAGCTGATCCCTCAACAGTTGGAGTGTGTAGAGACATGGCTTCATTGTTAGTGTCGCTCGTACAAATACTGATGTGGTGTCGACGTCCGCATTTGAGGCACTTCATTCTTGAACTGCAATCCTTACTTATGTGATTCCTTTTTAGACAAACAAAACATCGTCCTGCTCTTTTCAAAATCTCTTTCCTCGCTGCAATGCTTGTCACATTCTTACAGGCATTAGATGCATGATCCTTTCGGCAGTATGTGCAGGTTGGCTTGGACCCGGTGGCAAATAACGCTGCATCTGTTGACAATGGCACTCCCTTGCGACCTCTGTTGTAAGGAGGTTTGGTTGAGGATTGGTCAGTTGGGCTAACATTGTTCCCATTAGCTCGTTCTCTAGCTTCAAGTTCACTTCTGAAGACATCCAGAATGCGATCAAGATCCCACTCATCCTTCACTTCTCGGGTGATGATCAATCGCAAATCTTGAGGTAACTTACTCATAACAACAGAGGACAGGAGGCTTCCATATGAACTTGAGGATACACCTAATGACTTAAGACTTCTAACTTGAGACTCAATTAGATCATGCAGCTGACGTAGTGCTTGGATGTTAAGGCCTGATTTGACTGAGTTTATGTTTAACAGAGTCTCCATGTGCCTATTGATTATCAACTGTTTGTTCCCAAACCTTCTCTTCAAGATGGCAACGGCCTCATCATAATTTGCAGCAGTAAGGGACAATCCAGAAATGGCTTCACAAGCTGACTTTACGAGAAGAGAGTTCAGGTAATTGAGTTTATCTATGGGAGCTAGTTTGGTATTGTTGTGCACAGAAGATTCAAATGCATCCCAGAACGAGGGCCACTTGCTTATGTCTCCATCAAACTTTCTCAGGTCTAGTTTAGGTAATTTTACTTGTGTTCCTAAGCTATATGTATTAGAAATACCTGATGTGGAAGGAGTCAAGGGTGTTTCCGAAGTCGCTACGACATTTCCGACATTTCCATGCGACGTAGAAGTTAGATGAACTTCTGAAGCCATCGAAACATTCTCGGTCGATGCAGGAGGAGTTAAATGTGTTTCCAAAGTCATCGTTTCATCATCTCCAGGTAAATTAGAAGAACTTGGATGTGTTTCTGAAGTCATCGAGACATTTCCAGGTGAGTTAGATTTTCCTTTAGACGTTTCTGCAAGTGACGGTGCGATTGCAAGTTTAGACGAAGGGGTCGATTGGCTAGGAGTCAATGCTTCATCGATCCTCATTATTGCCAACTGCGTAAATTCCACAAATTCGTCCGCTTCACAAATTTCTTCATCTATTTGACCTTCGCTGACAACTGTGAGGATGTCTTCATCTAAATTTCGAATTGTGCCGAGCTTCTCTTGTAGCAGGAGTTTCTGCTGTCGCAATCTTGTAATATTGATGGCCGATGGCTGATCCTGTTCTTCAAGGGTTTCCAAAATCTCTTCTACAGACGAAATAATTTTCCTTGTTGACGCTCTGTGGCCCGTACGGATCTTCCGTTTCCTTGCCAACTTTCCAGACATGAAGATAGACGCGATTAATCCAACAAAAGATTCAAATCAAAACATCAAGGGACTCACGCTTATCTTGTTCAATTCAGTTTCCAGAAGATCTCTGATCGCAATCCGTTTTCATCCGACTCGGTGGACCATGTAGAATATTCGAATTTTAACAATCTGTTGTTGTTCTCGTAGTTCGCTCAATCATTCGAGACAGAATAAGGGCTCATTTCCAAACAAAAACATTTAATAACAACAACATTACCACGCCATCTTGAAGGCGTGCTCATTCCTTCTTCTAACCACAATACATTGCGAACATAATCGTCACGCGACGTCACGACGTGTGTAACGACATCCGCGTCAGTAACCTTTTTAATCGATCTTCATACGATGAGTACATACATTCCTCGTGTCCTGTACTTTTCCTAAATTTGCTGAAACAAAACATTCAGATATTAAAAATCTAGCCCCGTTAGCCTGAGGGTATAACATCCTTCTTACACTCACCAAATAATATGTAGTACAGGTATTTTCTGGCTCAAATAATTCTTAAGTTCTTTGGATAAGGGCAGGGTTTATCTAATTGAGTCTCCATGAAAACCTCCCATCTGGTAAATATCTAAAACGGCGCAAATTATCGCTTTCTTTTACAACTGCACTCGCCTGCACCAGCGAAAACCGACGAAAATCGTATTACGAACAAAATACAAAAGAGGAAAACGAACTGAGTTGTCGTTCTAATCTCGAGAAAAGTCAAAGAACTCATCCTTGTGGAAATTCTTGGTGGTGAAGCTTTAACAATATGCAAAACATTGCAGCTCTCCGTAAGTTTTAATTTTTTGTTAATTCTCCTGTTAAACAGGAAGACTTAAAATAACAGATGCAAAAAGGGAGGTTTCCCGTCTCCCCAAGTTGACTTAGAAATACAATTACAATCTTTTTAATTATTATGTTTGTACAATTTCTTCTTAAAACGTCAAGCTAATGGAACTACTTACGCAGACTGAGTTAATAATTACAGATAACATTTGATAGTGTAGTCTGAAAGGTGGTCCAATGAAAGATTGTTGTCAGTTACTCGAACAGACGTCATCGCAAACGTCAAGTGAAGGGTTGTTGTCAGTCAAGCGTGTTGTACATGTACATGTACTGTACATGTACTGTACATGTAATTTGGATATATCAACAAAGTTGAAATGGTAAATTGGCCACCGTAACGATTACAAAAGCTGACATTTCGAGTGTTAGCCCTTCGTCGGAGCGTACATGTAGTCCAGTTCGAGAAAACTTCAGTGGCCGAGGGTCGCTTGCTCGTAGTTTGCTCGATGCAATCTGTTGCTGATTTTTTAGCAAGAGATTTAAAACGGTTTATAATCCCTTGTCTTAGGTCGTTATGATCGTTTCGTTGGTGGTGTAGATGTCGTTCACATCGATCATAATGGACCAGTCATTAATTGTCGCGATGTGACGAGAGGGGGGGGGGCGGGGGAGGGTGAGTGTGGTGGAGGACTTTAAGGAGGATCACATGGTTTTCATGGGGAGCGGAAGGGGGATCATTTGTCGCCAACAGAATACAAAAGGGTGACTATAGAAAATTGACTGCCGATTAACCGTCAATGTGGAGGGGGAGGGAGGCAGAGATCATAAGAATATTGTAGGGTTGTAGGAGGGGACTAGGTAGATTTTTTCGTGACAAAACGAAGTGAACCCGGTTATGAAATCATCCTCGCCGGATTGTTCAAAACTGGGTTAGGCAACCCAGGGTTAGAGCGAAATTTGATTCCATGTCTGAAAGCTTTAAAAGAAAATTCAGTTTGAATCTTTTTTCTCTGCAAGTTGAGGATTGGATGTTCCAAAAAGAAATAAATTGAAAATTTTGCTAAAAAGGCTTTCGAACAAAGAAGTAAAGAGACTTGGACTAAAATTTAACACTGGGATAGCGCTAATCGTCCTTCAAACAACAAGATTGATAACTACAAATTTGTAGTTATCAATGCTGGGCTGGCATTGATAACTACAGATTTGATCACACAGGCTACCACCAAGCTGGAATTGTCACTTGTGTGCAATCATTAACTGTTTTTAGCTCTACTCCGAACTCCTGTCATTGTTGCTGTTTGGCTTTCGTCCGCCATCTTGGATCATCATGTGCACTTCATTGACTGGTTCGCATTCGTTTTTTGGGGAGACGTCCCCTTTACTCTTGTAATGGGACTTCTTCTTTTAATCCTTCTGTTATTAGAATAGTTTTGGGTGGTGATGTACATCCACAGCCTGGACCAAGCCCGACCGCGCTTCGTGGCTCCTCGACCGCAAGGTCCGTGGCTTCTGAATTGAACGTCTTTCCGAAGAATACTCATGCAAACATCAAAATTACCCATCTTACTGTGCGCTCCTTGAGGTCCAGAGAAAATCAGTTTCATTCTGGTAAAAGATTCTATTCAATCGGTTGGATTTGATATTTTCACTATATCAGAAACGTGGCTAGATTCTTCGGTAACCGACGCCCGGCTGTTTATATAGCAGGATTTTCAATGTTCAGGCAAGATCTTGGCCCCCAGAAGTCCGGCGGCGTACTTTGTGTTTATACGAGAGACACTTTGAAAGGAGAGTACATCGAAAACCTTTCTTCAGAGACTAGCGATGGCCTT